>NW_012267228.1:21451364-21668472 GCF_000151885.1 Dipodomys ordii
CGCCCCCCCCACCCAATCCCGCCCCCTCTCCCCGCACTCCACCAAAGTTGTAAAGTTCGTTTTTGACATGACAACTTGTACTTCTCATAGTTGCATCGGGTCCACCTGTATCCTTAACCGACTTGTTTTTCCCCATCTCCTCCACAAATTATACCCACGCAATATGGCCTTTCCTGAACTTGGAAATATATATATATATATATATATATATATATATATATATTGTCAGTCATGGGGCTTGATCTCCAGGTCTGGACGCTGTCCCTGAGCTTTTCAGCTCAAGGCTGTGCTCTACCACTTGAACCACAGCACCACTTCTGGAAATATATTTTTTCATACATTTAAAAATTATCTTTGAGAAGTTGTATAGAGGAATTGACATTTAACAAAGCAGTTTATGAATACAACCTATCTTGATCAATGTGTCACCCCTTCCAGCAATCTCACCCATCCCTCCCAACCCATCCCTTCCCTTCCCTTTCTTCACTTTGTAGGATATACATTGGATTCTTGATTATATTCTCCTCCTCGTCTTCCTACATTCCTCTACCTCTGTACCCTTGACCCTATGCCACCTTTTTCAAATACACATTTTCTAGTGTTTATTTTTTAACTTTGAATTTGTTTTTCTAAGGAATTACATGGTGTTCTCCCATGAATATACTATGTTTCCATTAATATATTTGTATACATTTGCATAGTACCTAACATATTATTTACTTAGCTGTTTATAAGCTAATTATAACTTCCACATGTAAGGGAAAACGTTCATTCTTTGTTTCCTCAAAAAATTACACATAGAACTACACTATGATCTAGCAACTCCACTTCTGGGTATTTATGCCCAAGATTTACAAACTGGGATATAATAAAGTCACCAGAACAACCATGTTCATTGTAGCACTATGAAATGAGTTATGGAACCAGCCCAGTTGCCCCATCAGTGGATGAATGGATAACTAAAATGTGTTATATCCACACAGTGGAATTTTACTTAGATTTACTTAGAATTTTACTTAAATTGTTTTGCATTATTTGTAAGGAAATTGAGAGCTAGAAAAAGTTATGTTAAGTTAGTCAGTCCCAGGAACAAAGTATGTATGATTTCATTTATGTACTTACATATTTTTCTATGTTTCCCAAAGTCATTAAGTTGCTATCTAATTTTTTTTAATTCTTCACATTGAAATCGAGGTTTATCCTTCCTCTGAAATTTGACATGTAGGAAGTCAACATAAAAACTCTTAGGCTATCAACTATAGTGTCCATTATTTAAATGACTATTATTTTACCATATTCTGTTTTTTCCCTCCCATATGTATGTGTGTATTTAAAATGTGTGTGTGTGTGTGTGTGTGTGTGTATGTATGTATTTAAAGGAATTAAGCAACACTTTGGAGAGAGAATGATTACCAACAGTATGGATTCTTTTCATCCTTATTCCCTTAGCTCCTGTATTCCAACTACACTGCTCTTTTTTTTCACTCCAAAATCATTGCCTTTCACCTTCATCAGAACCTTTGTACACACTTATTCCTCAGTCATGTAGATGTTTCCTTCGTCTCCTAATTAATTCCCTCTCCCTAGATTCCCATTTAGGTGTTCCTTCTCTTCAGATTTAGGAGCCTGTTTAGATTTCCTCATTAGTGCCTGCCATTTCTGTGTTAGAGTTTCATCACTGTCTGTCTCCCCAACAAGACTGTTAGCTGTGTGAGATTAGAAACTAAGTATGCTTCTGCCCAGCTTGCCTCATCTACTCTTTGGTGAAATCACAAGGAATGTATATAAATTTATAAGGAGATAGGAGATAAGATTTTTTAAGTGTTATTATCTATGTATTATTTATCCATTTGGTTATTGACACTATTATTCACAAGTTATCTATAGGGAATAACTTCAAATAGGAGAGTAGAAATTGGGAAATCTGGGAAATTGGACATAAGTTAAAAGACTAATTTTTCAGTCAAGGTAACTGATTCTCAGCGAAGTAAAGAAATTCACTTGTAGAAGCATAACCACTAAGTGACAGGGCTAGGATTTCTATCTTGACTTGGCTGAGAGTACCAGTGTTTCTAAGACCATTTACATGTATAAAGCCTTTATGTAGATAGATGAGCATAGCAGATGTTGCATTGAAATTATTGTATCATGGGGAATGTTAATTCCTGGACTAAGGAAACCTGTTTAACTTAACATCAGGTCTCTTTCATTTGGTATTACGAATGGAATTCACCTTGGTAAATAGTGCTGTATATTTCTTCATTCACCTATTTGCCCTTTGTTTGCTTTATCTGCCCTTAGTACACTGATTGTAATTCCATTGTTCAATAACTCTTTCCAAAGAAGACATTTTCCAATTACTTCTGTATACTCAGAATTAGAAGACACCATTCCCCTCCAATCCTCTGCTGTTAAAGATAGAACAGTCATTTAAAGTTAATTTCTCAAGACTTACGTTCAAATATCTAAAGAGATGGTGTCATTGAATACCTTTTCTGTCTCACATATACTTTTTGACATGAAAGAATGCACTGTTCTGACACATTTCTTCGAGTACCAATCAGCATAACATTAGGGCTATCAAACATGGAAGAAGAGTAAAAATTGAGACATTGTCAACACATATTTTTTTCTGGTCCTGGGGCTTGAACTCCGGGCCTGGGCTCAGTCCCTGAACACAGCACCACTTCTGGCTTTTTCTGCTTATGTGATGCTGAGGAATAGAACCCAGGGTCTCATGTATACAAGGCAAGCGTTGTACCACTGAGCTACTTCCCAGCCCTCTTTCCTTGTTTCTCTCATCCTGGGCATGAACTCAGGGCTTGGGCACTGTCCCTGAGCTTCTTTTGCTCAAGGATAGCACTCTACTACTTAAGCCACACCATTGTGAATATTTTTAATGAAAAGGAGATAATTTTTCACACAGTCCAATTACCCATGATAAAGCATATGAGTGTTACCTTCAATAATTATTGAAGAATAAGAATTAACTATAAATAGTACTATATTTCATTTTCAGCTTATTTCATTTAAAAATTAATTTCTTCTAAACAGTTCTTGGTACTAAGGAAATATGCCAAGACTCATTCTTTCAGAATGGAACATAAGTCTTGTGGGATATACATATACTCTACTTCTCCAAATTTCTCATAAATTTATATATATGGATTTTATGTCTGGGTGGAGATTTTTACCATGCACTGTTCTATATCAGGTATATTTATATCTATATCAATATAGGTATATTGGGAAAAATCTATGCTAATCTAGAAACTGACAGAAGGACTTTTAAACTAAATATGACTACGTATTCTCCAAAGCTCCATGCTATGGGGTTGCAGTTTATAATAATTCAGAATAATACAGAGTTCTTATTTCACTAAAAGGTTTTAAGGGTCTCACTAATGTCTTTAAGGTTCATTCAAAAGACTAGTTGTAATCTAGTGTAAATTTAATATTTTCTTACTGAATTCACTGCTTAGAAACAGGAATAAACACTTCAGCTTGACTCTATGTATTGAATCAAGGCATGAACATTAGAGGCAGAAAGGAGGCATAGACAGTATCTTTGATATCAAGTAACTCAACTATATAGAGGAGACAAACAGTGTCCCCAAAGCACATACATCACCTACCCCTCTTGCAGTACCGGAGTTAGATGTGGTAGCATTTGGGGGTGAGCAGGATCCTATGCAAAAGCCCAGGAGGCACTTGTATTCCTCAAGATCAGAAGTCAGGCTAGGCTTCAGCAAGTGGATGTGACATCCTGAGATATCTGCGCAGAACCGTTCTGCATGGTGAAGGAACAGTGAAGAAATTGTAACAGGACTGCCTGTACTACACATACTTGAACAAAAGAACATGCAGGCATTAAGTAACAACATAGTTTTTCTATAGCAGCACTTTCAGTATGAATAGAAAAGAAGGTGGCATTGCCTTTCTTTGGCTCCAAGGTTGTTTTTTGTCTTGTTCTTGTTGCTATTTCTTTTCTTCCTTCTTCTATGAACCCACAAGACAAATATCACTATCCACTTAGTATGTGACCCTAATAAGATATCTTTAAATGTTTTAGCTAGAGCATGTGTTGCAGGAGAGGCTATGTGTAAGAGCAACATTTATGAGAGAGATTGCTTGACTATGACACTTCTACTTAAAACTACTACTGCCAAGGCTGGCATCTATACCAATGTTTGCTTAAAGTGACCCTCCAAACCTGGGAGGGGGAATATATATATACATACATACACATGTGGTCATGGGGCTTGAACTCTGGGTCTGGGCACTGTCTCTGCGCTCTTCAGCTCACGGCTAGTGCTCTACCACTTGAGCCACAGCACCACTTCCGGTTTTCTCATGGTTAATTGGAGATAAGGGTCTCACAGACTTTCCTGCCCCAGCTGGCTTTGAACCGTGATCCTCAGATCTCAGCCTCCTGAGTAGCTAGGATTACAGGTGTGAGACACTGGTACCCAGCTGAACCTGGAATAATTATGGTCTATTTTTCATAGGACATTGAAGCATGCAGGACATCTTATTGAAGACCTAGATGTGTATTATTACACTATCCACATGGATAATAGCATGCTGTGTGTTGCAGACTCTTCCCATTTCCTGTCTGGCCAGCTTTGTATTTTTCAGTTTTCCTGCCTCATCTCTGGTGGTGTTGGAAGTGGTAACCCTTATGCACAGTTGTGTCTGATTAGACAAGGTGTGGACAGCTATTGACTTTGATTGTGTCAGATTTTTCCCTCTAGGCATTTTAAAGTTATAAATCATATGTCAGGATGCTTCTTGGTTTAAATTTAAGCTGCAAAAAGGGAGAGAGGAGAGAGGGGAGAAGGAGGGGGGGAGAATATGTATGAGTCTTAGATTTTAGTTGTTTCCCACATTCCTGGCTGTGGTTCCTCCTGAGACTCGAGACTTGTCTCTACTTCCTGTGCTATACACTATCGAATACTTCTAGAATCCCACTTTAATTTGGGTTCCTCAAGTGGGCTTTATTTCTTACAATTGAATGACTCCTACTCAGCAGGCTCCTGTGTGATTTTTTTGTGTTACTTTTGTTTCAATAAGAAAATGAAACTTTAGGTTCTCAATAATTTTTTGTATGCATGTACTAGTTGAATTAATTCACATAAAATCAGATCATCATTGAATAAGGTATGGCTGTTAGAAATCTCTAGACTATTTTAGTTGCACTTGCAAAAACAAATAAGTAAACCCAAACTCCCAAAACTCATTAACTAGGTTTTTGACCCTTAGAAGCCTATGCAGTCAAACTTCCCCTGTTCTTGAGGTGAAAATTTCAGATTCTACTGTGGAGACTTGACTAGACAAACACCTTGGTGTTTTAGAAATAGTGCTGTGTAATATTTTTATATATAAATCAACATTAAGCACCAATTCTAACTATAGAACTATTACATGATATTATATATGCCACCTATATCTATGTTTCATTCCTTGAAACTGAGCCTACATTTTGATTCCAACAGCAGCCATTGTGCAGTTTTTCATTCATATTTTCCCTTTTTCTCAGTTTAAATGAACTGACACCTCCTACTCACATATATGATATATATTACATATACATATATGATACTTTTGTTGCATTTTATCAAAACCTGTTTTGTTTCAGGTAGAATCGTAGAGAATATGTCAAGAAGATATAAAATTAATTCAGCAAATAAAATAAATTTCTATTTAGTTCTACTATTAAGACAAATCCTTGTGGTTGATAGTATTGCCTGGAATATACTGAGAAAGTATTTCAAACCTGTGTGGAGGCAGTGTGATTAAGAATTCAGCTGTTACTGAAATATGGAAGGTATGTCCTTTCTTGTCCACATTGCCCTGGGTACTATGTAACAGAAGAAAGGACACAATTGCTACCTATATGCCTTCCTTAATCTGCTGTCTTGGCATTTCCTTTTATGTTCTTCTTGAAAATATCTTGAGTTTTTGGATATTAAGAAATTTCTATATAACCCCTTTTGGAAAACCAGAGTCCTAGCTTAAAAGCTGAATATTACATAGCAATGTCCTTTTCCCTGGTAATTTATTATAGTCTTTAATTATCTTTATCACAACTGATGTTTTTCTCACAACTATCCAAAATATTCCATTCTTTTGGCAAATCCGATTTTGCTGTAATTTAGGGACCTTAAACTACGGAATAAACTAAATGCCCTTTGCTATCTTCAGTTTCAGGGATTCGAATGCAGCTTTATATAGGTAGATAGATCTTGTCCAAGGTAATTTAAAACAACTAGAGTGTCAAAGCCTTTATAGATTCTCCAGAGTTTATTAAAGCATTATTTTACTATAACTTTTCTCTTTGTTTTTCATTTATGTATGTTTGGTCAGGAAGTGATCATAAAAAATTTCAAATCCCAATTGAAGAATGTGTTCTTAAAAGTAGCTGCCAAGTGTAAATACCACTGATATACATTCATGCATATGATAGTGTATAAATAACCAGGAAAAGCATAGCAAAGGTCAATCAATTATGTATAGGTCAGAATGCTTTCCATCTGGATTGACTCTAGCAAATAACATCATGTGTCATTTGGAGTATGTTGTGAAATGTGGTTTGAGTCATTACAGAGTAGCCTCTGCTCTGGTTACCAGGATGGCAGTGGTGAGATTCAGTGAGTAACTCTACTGGGTTTTGTGGGAGCAGATTTATATAACTGGGGTACATGCTTGTGATTGATTTAAAAAAGAATTGAAGACATGTGTTGGAACTGAGCCAGATGATCTTTATATAACTGCAATAGATTATTTTTCCATGAAATTGCTAGTAAGAAATCAATAGTAATGAACCTGGTGCCTATCTTATCTCTTCAAATGTCACCACTGCTCTTCTAGATGGAGCTACTATGAGGCTGGTTTATAATTCTCGCTTCTATATGATAGAGTGTAGTCGTACCAGATTGTCAGACCCTAAAATGATCTATGGATTGGGGTATCTTGTGACATGGGAAGAGATGTTGGCATTTTTCAATTGACACAACAGAGGCTGAATTTAGCTTATAGATCAAGTGATAAAAGTTGCTGCCAAATCTAGTCATTTTTCAGTTATTCAGAGCTTGAGAAGGTAAATGTAATGTGACATAATTTAATGTGTGATTTTTCCACCCTCCATTCTGGATATTTTGGAATTGTTAAAAAGTTGTTGACTATGCTTTTTAAATTAATTAATTAATTTTTGTTGTTCATGGGGCTTGAACTCTAGGTGTGGGTGCTCTCTCAGCTCTTTAGCTCAAGGTGAGTGCTCTACTGTTTGAGCCACTGCACCACTTCCAGTTTTTCTGTAGTTAATTGGCAATAAGAGTCTCATGGACTTTCCTGCCCAGGCTGGCTTTGTATTGTGATCCTCAGATCTCAGCCTCCTGAGTATCTAGGATTACAGGTGTGAGCCACTGGCACCCGGTGACTGTGCTTTTTTTTTTTTTTTTTAAGTATGATAGCTTGGAATGAATAAGAATTTTCCATCAAAATCTCCATCATGTGTTAGAGTCAAATATATGTGGAATCTAAGTTTGGTTCTGAATTCTTGGAAGGATGCAGGTGTCCTTAACAAACAAAGTAAGTTCTTGCCTTTAGAGCGTTTATAGTTTAGTGGGAAAAGAAACATTACAAACATTTTTCCACAGTATAAGATGATTTTACTTTAATAAGGAGTATGTATAAGTCTGGGTAGTGCTGCTATTTGTGTCACTTTTTAGTATATTTTTTATTTCTTCATTATATAAAAGAGTGAGCCGGGCACCCATGGCTCATGCTTGTAATCCTAGCTACTCAGGAGGTTGAGATCTGAGGATCGCGGTTCAAAGCCAGCCCAGCAGGAAAGTCCATGAGACTCTTATCTCCAATAAACCACTAGAAAACCGAAACTGGTGCAGTGGCTCAAGTGGTAGAGTGCTAGCCTTGAGCTGAAGAGCGCAGGAACAGCGCCCAGGCCCAGAGTTCAAGTCCCATGATGACTAAAAAAAAAAAAAAAAAATAGTGAGTGAGTAGCTCCTTGGAAGGCTGAGATTGAGAGAAGTCAAAGTTTGAGGTTAATCCAGGCAAAAAAGTAAGCAAGACTCCATTTCAACTAATAAAATGCTGGGCATGATAGCACATAGCCATCATCGAAGCTACAGAGGAAGTGTAAAAAGGATGATTATGGTCGAAGTTGGCTCAGAAAAAAACAACAATAACTTGCAATATTCAGGAAAAAATAATGAAAGCATAATGGACTAGGGTATAGTAGTGATTCAAATCGTATAGTACCTGCCTAGTAAGTACAATGCTTTGAAGTCAAACCCTGGTACCACCAAATAAATAAATAAGTAAGTAAACAAGTGAACAAATAGAGAATGAAAGTATCCATTCAACTTTCCAGATGGCTACTGCAGAGAAGGCAAAATTATATCTTCATTGTTTTTAGGACTTTGAAAAGTATTGGACTTGAGAACTAACGCAAGACAGATGAATTTATTTAATATAGGTTTTATGTGATCGAGAACCCTTATATCTGAATGAAGAACCAAAGAAATGGTAAAATCTTTGTGATTATTTTTTTCAGTCATGGGGCCTGAACTCCAAGCCTGGGCACTGTCCCTCAGCTCTTCAGCTCAAGGCTAGTGCTTGCTCTACCATTTGAGCCACAGCACCACTTCTAGCTTTTCTGCTTATGTGGTAATGAGGAATCAAACCCAAGGCCTCATGCATACCAAGCAAGCACTCTACCACTGAGCCACCTTCCCAGCCCCAATCTTTGTGATTTTTATATCCAGGTGAACAGAGAAATATTTTGTAAAAGTGATTACATTTGTGGGGGGAGATAGAAAGACAATAAAAAGGACAATAAAAATTAGTTTGACATGATGTGTTTGTACAGAAGCCTCTTTTTCTCAATTTCCTATGCTTATTTCTATTAATATTGTTATTTTCTTACCTGAGGCCATTTAAGATCTACTGAGGCATATAACTTCCCTTCTAATATGAGAAGGATATCTTCAATATGTAGATTTTTTTATCTGCTGCTCTTGGAAGGGAAAGGGTTAGCTTTCATTGTTACTAGTGTTTAAGTGCATTTAGCTCAAAATTTTTTATCAAGATTGATATAGATACATCTACATCTATATTATATCTACATATTGATATTGATATATATGTATATGAGGGAAAACATAGGGAAGTGAAAGGGAACAGAATATGCTTCTCCAAAATATGCCAATTTGGCACATATCTATATCTATATCGATATCTATATCTATGATTTATAGATATGGAGAAGCACATTCTGTTCCCTTTCACTTACCTATAGATATAGATATTGATATAGATATGTGCCAAATTGGCATATTTTAGAGAAGCATATTCTGTTCCCTTTCACTTCCCTATGTTTTGGCTATTCGTACAGAATGCATGATAATTGTTATTCCTCAATTTACCCAAAGGCTTATCTCCACTTCAGTGAAACTTCATAGATTCTTAATTATTTTCTTGTTGTTCTTTATGTATACATGGACATTAAAACAAATGGTTAAAAGAAGACTAAATAGATCAAGTTGTCATTGTTGCCTATGGTATATAACAGTATATAGTAGTATTTTGTTTTCTTTTCCTTACTATCATGGTTTGCTGAGATTACCATCTGTAGTCATAGATACAGTAACTGATTTGTGTGGTGTAGATAGATAAAATCTGCAATCCTCTGTGCTCCTTTCCAAAACACTTGCCCTTTATTTCAGGGGAAAGGGACCCGTTATATCTGTAAGTGCTGATGAATGAAGAACTAAGTCTGTTTCCATAGTTTGGGGCCCCGTCTATTTCATCTTTCTTAAACACTTTCACCAGAAGGTTTAAAAAAATCTTTTAGCCAGTTATTAATGCTTACACATATGATACAGTGATAAGGGCCATTAGCAATCAAAGTATTTACATTGTTCTCGTAGAATCTGGGTTATGTCAGGCGAAATATTTTCCTTTTCTCAAATTTTTTGTTTAGTAGTTTCAGTTCCTTTTGGTCTGTGTTGTCCTAATGTTTGGATCATCAGTGCATTATGTGCCTTAGTAGATCTTAAGTGGCCTCAGGTAAGAATATAATAATATTAGTAGAAATAAGCATTTTTTGTCAAAGGGAATGATGGTATTAGTAGTATTAAGCAACTCTAAGAATACTTTTTTTGTGGCAGGTTTTCTGGACTTTTGCTCCTTTAAATGAGTCTCCCACTCATGGCCTCCAGATTCTCTTGAAGGATATTGAAATATCTTTTTCTTGTACCCAGTATTTTTATCTTGTTACAGAATTATATATATATATATATTATGGTTAAAATATATTATCGTTAAAATGTAAAACAACAGATAAGGAAAAAGTAAAAAAAAAATAGAACCTCCTATGCATCAGTAACATATTCAAATTACAGAAAATCCAACCAATAGCCACTTTCTCTAGTTCTTTAGAGGAAAACAAGAGCTGAGGATTTGTGTCATTATGCTGTTGTTAGCATGTTATTTTTGCTATTTTTGCTATTCCTGAAGACATCATGTTTATATTGAGACATGAAAGAAGAGAAGAGAGAGACAGAAGTAGGGGTGGGCTGCTAGATGAATTTGCTTCTTTTAATCAAGACAAAAAAGCCCTAACTAGAACATACTTTGTTTATGCCTCATTTTGTAGAATTACACCTAGCTTCAAGGAGTATTGAAAAGACTAGAAGATGGATTAGTCAACTAATGTTTGTTGAACTTTCAGTCTTCTTACCCAAATATAACCATTATTAATAAATACAATGTAGCCTGGTTTTCCAATACTCTACACTACAAACATTTCTTACATATTATTAAGTATGTCACTATTTAATTTTCAGTTTTCAATTAAGTTTGAGAATCTTTTGTTTGACACTTAAGAGTTTTGAGTTTTAATATGGTATTTCATATGATGTTGAATATCCTTAGAGACAAATAATTTCTTGGAACCCTTTCTGATGGTTTTCCTTTCATTTTGATTCTATGTTAAAAATATGCAAATTATAATGGTATAGGTAAATATATAGATATTTAGGAACTATCCTTAAACAGACTCTGAAGAAAAATTTTTAATAACTCCTATGTTTGATTATATCTTCAAGATGCAAATATCTTATTGATTTTGCAAATGCCAAGACAAATAGTGAGAGGAGTGGTGTTTTCAGGTGAAATCAAACTTAATAGATGTAATTAAAATGAAGTATTGTTCCTTGTAGGTTTGGATAAGTAGATCTGAATTTGCAGAGATCCCTTCTGTCAGAAAATATAGTTTCGCTTGGCATTGTGTTTCTTCTCATACACAAGTTGTCAAATGTGAGTGAGAAGGTTGTTCGTCTCACAGCTCACTTGTCAGGATATATTATAGGCATGTCAAAGTTGAAAGCCTGGCATTCACACCAGCTAACAGCAGATGCTTGTAGAGAAGCAAAATGAGAAATGCTAATCTCCAAATAACCCAAGCCCTCTTCTGGTGTGGTATTTGGTAAGAGAATTAATTACCCCCATCCTTTGCTGGAGAACTAACACTGAATCAGCAAGGCCAAGCTTAGGGCAGCCAGTTTTGGAACTTGCTGAGTATATTACCTCTTATAACAAGGTTTTAAATGTCAACACTTTTTTTCTAATGTATGCAAGGAATCCTAATTGAGAAGCTAGACCATAGACTTCTGCGCGATCCATCTATATGTTTCTTTTTTTTTAAATGTTGAAAAATAAGGTTAACTGTTATGGTGAATATTTTATGGCCTGCTTTCTGTAATGTGCCGTACAAATTAAAAGCGATGGAAACTGATGGGTGGTGAGGATAAAAGAGCAGTGTTGACCTTTGGAAAAATCATTCATCATGCTACTTCTGTAAGTGGTTTTCCAGTTGCAGCCCATACTGGCTAATCATTACATTTCACTCTCAGTTCTACAGGGGTTGACTCTCTTGTTGTGGATTGCCTTTCTTTTTAAATTTTTTGGCTATTTTTATTATAGATATTTCACTACCGATTGGTTCCTGCAGGAGAGGGGGCATGTGAACTGAGGGGGAAGAGGTGGTGGAATTCATTTCGTTTCTTTCTGCTGGTCTTCATAACTTTTCTTCGTAGCTGAGATGGACTTTAAGCAATCCATTTACCTACTGTCCTTTAAATATTCTTGTTCACTGGTAGTAGCCATAGGCTTGAAGATTTAATAAGAGTTACCGATCATGCACCATGATCCATTTTTGGTTTTATGCTGATCAAAGTCCTGTCAGTTGCAAGTCAATGGGGAAAGCAAGGTTTGCCTCTTGGTTCAGCCAAGAACTAAGGAAGCAAGGATTTTATTTTTTATAATGAAGTATAAATTTGTATCTTGGACCCAAAGTGGATCCATGGTTGGTCCTCTGGTAGGCTCTCGCTCACCAATGTTGTAGATTTTTTAAAATTTAATTTTATTTTATTTGTGAACATACTGTACAGAGGGGTTACAATTACATGGGCAGGATAATGCGTACATTTCTTACCAAGCATTGCAGTCTCCTCCTTTTGTTTACCCTTCACATCCCTTCCCAGCCTCCCCCCTCCCCCCCCAATCCCAATCCTTCTCCTTCCCCTCCTTTCCCCCCCCCCCCCCCCCCCCCGCACCGACGTTGTAAAGTTCGTTTTGGACATGACAACTTGTACTTCTCATTGTTGCAACAGGTCCACCTGTATCCTTAAACAATTGGTTTTTCCCCATCTCCTCCTCAAGTTATACTGACATCACAGGGGTTATACTGTGGGGGAGGGACATACAAAGCAACAAAGAGATAATCTTATAAATGCATTCGAAACACATGCATGAAAGAAAAAAACATTAAAATACATATCTAAGGGTTCAATGTTGTAGATTTCTATGGGCTTTTTAGCCCTTATTTGATCTTTTCTCCTGACTTTCGCCAAGCCCTAGAGTTCAGACACAGAGTTAATACATAAGACCCCCTTATGGATGAATCAACTTTTAAGAACTGGAGTCTAGGAGGATACCTAGCACGTAGTCTAGATGAGGATGTTTAAGGGAAATGTACCTCGAGTACTAAGAGAGACTGACCTGTGTCTGCTAAGAAATACAACCAATTATAGTACTGTGCCTCACAGAGCTTGGTTTTTAAATTTATGTACATTATAATCTATTAATCTAGGGATTTTGTCCTTTGCTGGGCTATAGAGTAGTTTGATTGTAATAACATAGAAATTGGAGGTACCAAATATGAGAAAAAAACTAAAAAAATTGGTATATTGTTCTCTTTTTCTAATCAAATGGAGTATCAAGAAATATCTAGATATTTCCTGTTCTCTTGTCTTCCCCCAGCCTGAGACTGGGATTCTGCAGCTGGGTGAGTGTTGTGGGCCCCTACCTAGTATTGCTCATTTGGGTGGTGAGTGTATACAGATGAGTACTATAACTTGTGACTTTGTAGCAAACCTTTTATGCCTTTGGTTTGGTATGGGGAGAAAGCTTGGAACATGTTAGTTTATTGTGAAGGCATAAATTATAGGCCTATAGCCAATTAGAATACTTTTGTCTCATTTTTGGATTCTGATGAACACATCTCTCTCTATACTTGGCATACAAAAGCAAGAAACATGATTTTTAGACAACCATAAAATATTTTAACAGAAGTTGCATTTTTATTCCTTTTGTTAGAGTTGTAAACTCAATCTTGGGGAAAGGACACTTAGAAAAACAGACTCTATTAATACCAGATGTTTCAAGTTTCTATAACAGTGTACAAGGAGACTAAAATGAATTTACATAACTTTTTGGAGTCCCGCTTATAGAAACAGGGGTGCTGTTGAGTATGAGTTCTCTTCCTGCTACAGACCTACAGACTCATCTAGAGCCACAACTGCCCTTGTCCCTCTTCCTCACAAGTGTCAGAGAGTGAGAGGAGTTTCCTGCAAATTGAAACTCTTTCTGAGGGTTTCCTCCACTTTTTACTCTTCTTGCTTTTAATGTGATAACTGCTAGTCACATGTGACTGCTTACAATGCATGAAAATTGAACAAAGATAGGGTAGTTCCTTAGACACATTAGGCGCACTTCAAAAGTTTTCCTAAGCACCTATGGCTATTGTCTCTCGTGCAGCATAGCAGGATAATGTGGCTAGGTACTTCCATTACCATTGCTGCTTCGCGTTCTTGCTTACTCAGGCTTCCTGGTCATTCTGTCTTTTAGGGGCTGTTTTATCCTGGTTCTGATAGTGGTTTGGGTCATTGCAACTTTACACAGCTTTTCATCAAACTATCATATAGCCAACTCTTCTGTATTTTACCTTCCAACTCACTGTCTCTATGTTCATCACACTCTTGCTATCACTGTTGGTGTAAGGCAAAACAAAACCCTCCACATGGAACACACATTACATTCCTTGAGTTTCTTCATTGCACAATTCTCTATACCTCCTGGTGATACTCCAAGCCAGTGGTTTGCCATCTAGGAAGTATGACTCTTCTATGGAGTATCTGAAAAAGTAAGAAGGACTATTGGCATTTGGAGAGCAGAAACTAAGCTGCTAAATGTCATCCAGTACATGAAACAGTTCTGCACAATGAAGAATTGTTTCAACCCAAATGCCAATACTGACCTTGTTAAGAAATGCTCTTCTAACCTTCAAATTGTATTTCAAAGCATCCTTTCCTCTGGTTACTACCTCTTGACTTTTAAGGGATGTTACCTCATATGACATTAGCATCTCTAATAGGAGTTTTTTTTGGGGTCTCCAAACCTACTGCTTTTCTATATTGTTCCTTCACCTACTCATGTCCTATATTCTTGTTTTTCCTAACTATGCTTCATCTTTCTTTTTTTACATGCACATTCAATTCCTTTGAACATCTCTCTCTATCCTCCTCATGAGGTGAAATTCTGACACTTTCACATTTTATCAACTTCTTCCTACACTGGGCCTGAATGGATGGATGAAGAAGATCACAAAGCCATATTGGCTTCTTTGTTTTAGATGATGCATATCCAGAAGTTCTATGTAGATCCTCTGCTCTGTGTGGCACACCAATATTGCTTTTATAATTCTCTGAGCCAACTATATCACATCTTCACTTTCACTTTAACCCTCTAACCCACCTTTACTTCTCCCATTTTGCTGATTTCCTCAGTTGGATTTCATTGTGGAATGGAAGCAACCAGAGGAAGCTACCTCCTCTCCTCTGGCTATTGTATAAGCCTACCTCTATCTTATCTGTCCATATCTCCATTACCTACCTCCCTTTGTTGTGCTTGTGAGTGTATAAAGCCTATGTTAGCTCCCTTTCATCCTCAAGAGAACATCTGGTTTCTTTACCATGGCCTCAAAACCCTTCAAGACTTTGGCCTTTGCCTTGCTTGCTGTGATACCTACTCTTCTCCTTATTTGTCCCTGGTCTGTTTACACTGTTTTTCTTCCTATTCTTCATGTTTGTTCCTCCCTGAGCATCTTTATATCTGCTGTGGCTTCTATCTGTAAGTCTGCCCCAGCGGTACTCAGGTTTCAGCCCAAACATCATCTCCTGAGAGAATCCTTTTTCATCCTGTTTAGCAGTTCTCCTCCCTCAACACTCCGTATCTCCTTACCATGATTTGTTTGATCCACAGAGCTTATTGCTCCTCGCAATCTATTATAGATGCATAATAACCTGATCTTGAGCTGTCTATAACTTCCACAAGGGTAAGGATTTTACCTGTCTTATGTATTTCTTTATTTTCGGTGCCTGGAACAGTGTTTAGTACTCAGTAGTTAATGATTAAACATTTAATATACTCTTGATAAATAAATGTTAAATAAATAAAATATATTGACTCCTGTGGCAAAGGTTCTTATAATTTGCCATGCCTTTGCTGCTGATTCAATTCTCCTACCACCTTTCTTTATTTGAAAAATTTGGGAACCTTCTTTTGTATAGCATCACTTGGCTTTCATTTGATATAAACACATCATTTACATATTAATTCTGCCTTTGTTCTTTTCTCATTAGCCTATAACAATTAAAATAGACCATTACTCTGCCACACTATGAGTTTTTATGATGTCATATCAAAGTCTTCATTAATTAAATAACTTAATAAATTAAAGCCTTATTCCATGAAAACATCTTTCAATTGCAAATTGTCTTCACTGAAGGGAACAATAGCAGCCCTGGGACAAATTCAACATTAGGACCTACCAACCAAACAGCCAGATGTGCTTACTGACATAGTGAAAGTTAAAAGCTGTCATATTATGTGATTATTTGGTGCTAGTGACATTGAGAATAGAACAGAGTGGAAGAGAAATAAAGACAAACTCAGTCACTGCTATTGGAAAGCACAGTTCAATTATCAGGTTGTCATTTAAATTCTTTAGAACATTAATCGGGATTAAACCACAAAATTTAAAGAAAATTTGTCATCGACTCTGAAGGGACTGGGTTGTGTTTTGGATCTCAGTTTGAGAAATACTGAACAAAGTTTTAATTTCTTAACTTTCATTTAACTAGTGGGCAAATTGGAGCCCTTCCTTTGTTTACCTGGAAGGTGAATGGAGAGTGAAGTAGTAAAAAGGTGGCAGAGAGAGAAGAGATATGCACACAGTAGTCAGGGTAAGAGATGATGAGACGAGGGTAGAGAAGAAGAAATGTGGAAGAAGAAACAGAATGAGATGGGAGTGAAGGAGTGATAGAGAAGAGGCAAACCATCACCAGTAGATGATAAATGGGTTTTCTTAATCTCATTACAGGGAAAGAAATACAGCAGTGGACTGGCCATCCTTAGTTTGGGATTTTTTACTGATGTGTGTGTGTGTGTGTGTGTGTGTGTGTGTGTGTTTGTGTTTGTGTGTGTGTTCTTACAGCTTTAAAAGAATAAAAGGTCCTAGGTGTACTGAATTTGGTCATTTAGAGACCATAATACCTGACTTTGGGAAAACTGTAGGTTAATTAGATGGTGAAATGAAGGCTAAATATGTTTAAATATAAAATGATTAAACTTATCTACCAACAGACAACTATTTATATTTGAATATCAAATGAGTAAACTTACTTGCCAATAGACAAAGATCATTAATTTGGATGAGAGAGCAGCTATATTCTCCTTGCAAATTCTGTACAAGGAAGCACCCTGCTGAAGATAATGACATGGGAAGAGTGAAAAAAAAATAGATGAAAAGTGGCATAATAGGCCATGTTAATGGCATCCAAAAGAAAGCCATGGTGCTATATTAGTGTCAGACAAAAATACTTTAAAACAAAAAGTTATTACAGATAAAAGACAGTTATTATTTAATGATAAAGCAATAATTCATCGGGAAGATTTATTCATCCTGAATCTCCATCACCTAGCAGCATCCTTTCAAAAATAAATGAAGAAAAGTTGAAAGAATCACCAAGAGATCCTGAAACCATTCCTAATCATAACCTTAAGAATTTTAAACCATATTCTCCCAGACACTATATATCAAACCCATTAAAAAATAAAGAAGGTAAAGAAGATTTAGACAACAGCATAATTGATTTAATTTAGTCAAATGGACATACAGTTTTGAGCTCTATTAACAGAGAATATCAATGGAGAAAACTTTAACACTGATGAATAAAACCTAACATTTTTACATTCTTTACCTTAGAGGAAAAAAGAGAGCAGAGACCATTAGATATCAAAACTTTTATACATTTGAAAAAATCAAAACTTTTATACATTTGAAAAATACATTTAAATGATTCTTGAATCACCTAAAATGACTGCAGAAATTAGTAAATATTAAAATGCTGTGGTAGTTAAAGAATGAAGACAGTAGGAAAGTTATGGGTTATAAGATTATAAATAACTGAATATCTTTTTTTCTGGCTTTTTTAAATTTTATTTTATTTGTGAACATACTGTACAGAGGGGTTACAATTACATAGGCAGGATAATGTGTACATTTCTTACCAAACATTGCAGCCTCCTCCTTTTGTTTACCCTTCACATCCCTTCCCAGCCTCCCCCCTCCCCCCCCAATCCCAATCCTTCTCCTTCCCCTCCTTTCCCCCCCCCCCCCCCCCCCCCCCCCCCGCACCGACGTTGTAAAGTTCGTTTTGGACATGACAACTTGTACTTCTCATTGTTGCAACAGGTCCACCTGTATCCTTAAACAACTGGTTTTTCCCCATCTCCTCCACAAGTTATACTGACATCAAATATAGTGAAAGCAGGGGTTATACTGTGGGGGAGGGACATACAAAGCAACAAAGAGATAATCTTATAAATGCATTAGAAGCACATGCATGAAAGAAAAAAACATTAAAATACATATCTAAGGGTTCATTTTCCTGACATCCCATTATCTGACCTTTTCTGCTTGACTCATACATATACTAGATATTGCAAATAAGGGAAACCATGGGACCTATGTTTCTTTGGGCCTGGCTTACTTCACTTAATATAATTTTTCCAAGTTTTTCCATTTCCTAACAAATGTGGCAATGTCATTCTTTCTGATGGAGGCATAGAATATATACCACATTTTCTTGATCCATTCATCTACTGAGGGGCATCTGGGTTGGTTCCATATCTTAGCTATGGTAAATAATGCTGCAGTAAACATTGTTGTGCTGGTAGCTGTAGTGTGGTCTTGTTTGTAAACATTTGGGTAAATGCCCAAAAGTGGGATTGCTGGGTCATAGGGGAGTTCTATGTGAAGTCCTTTGAGGAATATCTTGACTGGTACACTGGAAAGGCAAAAATTCAACTGAAAATAAACGGAATAGCAGAATAATTCAATACTGTAGGGGAAGGAGTAATGAAATGTTACAAAACAAGTTGAAAGCTGGTAATACTGTCATGGGGGCCTGTACCGTACCACTCAGGAAGCTGAGGCAGAATGAGTAAAAGTTTAAGGCTGGAATTGGCTGTATAGTGAGCTTGAAGCCAACCTCAGAAACCTAGCGAGACCTTGTCTTAAAGAAAAAAAATATTTTTAAGTTGTTTAGAAGAATGACAAGGCAAAGCATTATTCTTTGAAAGACAAGAAACAAACAACAGACAACACACCAAAAATCATAAGGGCCCATTACTACTTGCTGTGCTGGATGGTACTGAGAGAAAAAGAGAACATAAATGGTGTTCATGGTGCTGTGACACTTAAGCCATTCCTCCAGATTTTTACTGTTTATTTTGGAGATTGCATCTCTTACTTTTCTACTAAGGTTGTCTTCAAAGTTAGATCTTCTGGATCACAGCTTCCTGAGCAGTGAGGATTCTAAGCATAAGCCACTGGTACCCAGTTTCTCTTTACAATTTTAATGTAGGTACTAGAAAGTATAAAATTACTCTTGTGATTCACATTGTGTTTCTATTGGTTAGTTCTGGTTTATTGGCTTTTGTGGTAATTTGTCATTGCTAAAATTTCTAAGTACATTTTTATTATATTTTCTCTATGTATTACATAAGTCACAATTTATTGAAAATGGAAAAGTTAGTTAATTAATTTTATATCAGCGATAGTTTGCGTGAAATATTGCTTTAAATTATTTATAATCTCTAGTATATTTAAATGACTGCTTATCATAGGGAAGTATACACATTATTGATTTTTGAGAGCTCTGTGAAATATGCTAAGGAATTGTTAAATAGATTTGATTGATAAGGATGTCATATAGCCAGAAAATATGTTTGTGTTTAGTTATAGCTGTATTATTTCAAGTAGGGAAGAGTATCATAAAAACTAGCTTAAAGATAACTTTTTCTGAAAGTCCACTTGAAGGACCAGTTTGGTATCAATTTGTAGTCATTTTGAAGATTAAGAACATGGAGTGGGAAAGCTCTTTTCTCAATTTGTTACATTGAAGCAATGATAATGCTCTTCAGTAATTGTCTTCTTTAGGTTTTGTTCCATAAAACTGACTTATTTTTCTTCAGAATGGGCTAGTTAACATTGGACTTAAGAGTCGGGGCATATGTGAGTTTGTGATTTACAGGGCAATTTTTCTCATCAAAACCTAGGCAGAACCATTTATTTTAAAACCAATATTTATTTTATAATGGGAAGATAGAGCAGATTAAAGGAGCATAAAACCATGATAAATCACCCAATCTTTATCCCATAGAAAATCTTTTAAATAGCTCTTAAAGTAATGGCAGTAAAACAATCTCATAGAGTTTGTATTTGGGTTGTTTTCCAGCATATGATGTAGTCATATAGATTAAAACCTAATTAATGGGAATTTAGAATAATTTATACATGGTCTAAATGATTCTTTCTCAATGAAACAAGGAATGCATTCTTCCTTAGCTAACTTTCAGAGTTTTGCCCAAGAGTAAAAAGGAATCTAGACTAACCTTTGTAGCTATTCAAATAAAACCCAAGATACAATATCTCTTTCAATCTTTTTAGTTAACAATCAGTTTTTGTATTTATGTTTCAGAAAATGTATATTGATTTTTATTGTAGATTATTGCACAATAATGCTGAGGAAAAATTTTATAGCAACTCATTTTGTTTTAGTTAGATTTTATTTATGTCTTGAGTTATAATAATTTCTATAAGTAAAAATAATGGATGCCAGGTGCTGGTGGCTCATACCTGTAATTCTAGCGATTCAGACTGAGGTTTGAGCCAGCCAGGATAGGAAAATCTGTGAAACTCTGATCACAAACCACCAAAAGGCCAGAAGTGGACCTGTGGTAGAATACTAGCCTTGAACAAAATGTTCAGGGACAGCACCCAAACCCTGAGTTCAAGCCCAGTGCCAGCACAAAATAAAATATAATAATGGAACTACATTTCTCCAGTAGTATTCTTTATATTATTCTAATGACAGTGAATTTATATCACATAGAGCCTTTGAATGGATTTAAAAAACACTGAAGGAGTAAGAGTATTTGAAGTGGAAGTAATCTGCTCATGGTTCTGGTGAATTTTAGAAAATGTGAAGTCTGTGTCCTATTGTATAAAAGGTGTTTGCAGTCTTTTTCTAGCTAATTATAGACTTTAGGTCAGAGTTGGCAAACTTTTTCTGTAACAAATCAGGGAATAAAAAATTATAGGCTTCAGTTGTATAGTCATAGCTATTCAACTCTTGCTATTATTGGGTGCAAGCAACTTAAGCTGTTTATAAATTAATGTGTATATGTCTACTTTTTGACTGACCAGTTTCACATCTAAGAATTCTATGAAGAAATGACCAAGACATGGTGGAAATGAGAAGATGCAAGATTATCTTCAGTGGTAATAGTGATATGATAAGGTGTGTGTGTGTGTGTGTGTGTGTGTGTGTGTGTGTGTGTATGTGTGTGTATGTGTATCCTTTGTTAATCAAAACAAAAGCAGTCACACAGAATTTAAGGTGTGATCTTATTTTAATATCATAATAATTTACATATGTATGTTAAGTCAAATCTTGTGGAATAATTGATAACCACCTGCTTTTTATCTGCAGATGCAATTTTTCTATGAAAATCCTAAATTGTGTATAAAGAAAGATAATGAAAGATTATTCACCTATAATTTTCTGTGTGGAAGGAATAGATTTTCTTTTTGTTCCATTGTTTTTCACATGTTCATTTGTTTCAGTGAGCATATGTTAATTTGCCATAAGTAAAATGATGTGGGTTGGGTAGAGCAAAATTAATACTTTGCCATTCAAATGGTGATTAATCAATAATGGAAAGAGTACATCTGTAGTTCTCTTTGGCGGAGATGGGGCTGCCTCGGAGGAATTTGGAGTGTTGTTTTTCTATTGGCAGGGCCATTCTTGTTATGGCAACAGATGCAGGGAGCTGCAGCCAATGTACATTGCGTGTTCTCTCCCACTGGTGACTCCATCTCCCTTGATGCCATTTATCATTCAATTCATCAAATGAACTCCTCTCACTCAGATTCCTTACCCATCAAATTGCTGCCTGATTAGGATTTGGCTTTGTGTGGAAGGCATCTACAGGAAGGGAGTGAACATACTGGTCATTCTGACATCTGTGCAACAGTTGGATTGCAAATTGGAGGCTGTTACTATAGTATTCTAGTTTTATATGTTAGTTTTGTGAACTCACTTGATGGAGTCTACTATGTGAGAAATGAATTCCATTTGATGTGCTGAATGAGCCAATGAGCCCAAAACTTGATGAAGGAATTGTGGAAAGTATCCAGATGAGGCTCTGTAGAGAAAGCCACTGCTGTCCCTTATAAGGGTCTGCATTCCTGCACAGCAGGGCAGCTTGAATGTCTTCCTATTTGAAACTTTGCCCCTTTTCAGCTTTGAAGTTCTAGAGTTCTTTGAGTTTTCTGCCTTCAGTCCTTGCTTGCTCTGTTTTCCTTATTGCTTCTTGTCATCTGACAGAAACAGTGGGGAGAGACTGTTACACAAGAGACTTTTTTTTTCTTTTTTCTTTTTTTTGCTGTTGCTGCTGCTGATATTTAACTTTCTCCTGGAGTTTTTGTTGGATGACATTGATTTCTAGTGCAAAGGGCGTTGTGCTCTGGAGCAGACCTGTAGAGAGAGCCAGTCCCTCTGGCCAGCTAAAGCTAGAATCCCCTTGTCCTAGCCACAGGGATTGGCATTTGTGTGAGACTGTGGGACATGGCTCTAATGCTAGCTGCTTCTTGCTGTGACAATTGGTGTGAAATACAGTAGACCACTTCCTTACATGAGAGAGAGGCAGACATTTTGTAAGTTTACATGTTTTGCTCATCAGACTCTGAAATGGCTTTTTACTGTATTTTGTTAAAAATATTGAAACTACACATTAGGAACAATTTGGTGTACAAGTCAGAATGTGCCTATCTCCATTAGAATAAATGAAGAGGCTTCTGTATCTGATCTTACTTCATTAAAGAGAAAATATTTCTTCTGTAGGCAAAAGTTACTGGCTAAATATAGCTTCATATCCAAGATCATTCCTACCCAAAACTCTTATGTCAGCTCCTTTTTTCATGAATTAATGTGAGACTGGAGTTTATATTTTCTGCAAAATATTTTCACATTTCCCCTTTTCAGTAAGTGAGAGAAAAATCCTAATTCAAGACACATTCCTTTGTCACATTGGGGGCTGATGGGAATAAGAGTTCTTTATATTTAAAGAAATATTCAAGGCAATTGGTAAAGCTACTTACAGATTTTTGAGGTTATACATTTTGAGGAAGCTTTAGGTCTGAAAATTGAAGACTTCAATTCACAAAGTATTGATTGCATCACTTTGCCCAGCAATAGAGTTGTTGTTTTGTTTTTTTAAACAATTGAATGCATTTTGGTCTCATCATTGTAATGGATCAAGAAACAAAAAGTTTATGGAATAGTGTTAGTAAAAACAATATTTTCTTTTATATTCAGAAAAAATGAAAATCACCCTTTTCCTGAGTTCATGCTGTAAGTGCATGAATTTTATGCTGACGTTTTAGTGTTTATGAAAGGTGTAAGGTATATTAAATAGGTAGGTTTCATTAGGCAACCGATGAATAGAACACCACGTGATATTCAGGCAGGAAAAGTTTATTTACTGAACTGCATCCCCCACCCAATGCATGGTGGAGAGGCGCGGCCAAAAGGGGAGACCCACCACAGGCCAGGACTTATCTAGGCCAGGGACAGGAAGAGGTGTGAACTCAGGGCCTGGGATCTGCTATGGTCAGTTGGAAGGCCAGGGGTGGCCCAGGATATAACCTAGTAGGAGGGGGAGGTGACTGGAGGTGTGCCAGTTACCTAGGTAACAGATGCTGGTTGGAAACTTGGCCAAGAGGTACAGAGGTGTCTGCACAGAGCCTACGTGGCCCAGGGCAGACCTTTCAAAAGGGGAGCTCAATTTGTAAATCTGAATGGTTCCAAGAAGACAACCAATTTTAGAAAATTATCAGCAAACATTCTGAGCCTAGAACAAAATGATTTTTTTTATATAGCCAATAATGCATGGTATAGAGATTTGGAGAGGGTCAAAAAGAAAAAATGGATGTAGATCAATAATTTAATTTAGCTTTGACCTGGGTAAGTTCCATAACATGGCTCATAATTTTTCAATGAATATATCCTTAACATTTTACACATAGTATCTCAGTTTCATATTGATCTTCTCTAATGTACTCTTCAAAGAAGGAATAGTATATGTTAAATCTTCAGCAAAAGCACTTTGTGTCATTCTTCACATGTTTAATATAATGTGAGAAAGTGTTTGTTATCTAGTCTGTTTCTAGGGCTCATTTTTCCTGGCTAAATATTTTTAAAAGTCAGAAGAGAAATGGATAGTAAATGAATGATGGCTTGGAGGGCAAGTTCATAGAGTTCTTTTTAAGTTAATAGACTCTTAGTCTTTCTGCATTACTTAATTGCTTATTAAAAGTGGAACTCTTGATGTACTATATAGAATATAAATATACAGTGTATATTTATTTTGTGGAAAATTATTAAATTTTGATGGAACTAAGTGGCTGGTTGGACAAGAGAACCTATTAATCAGGAGGGGAATGATTGACTAACTTTCACATTCATTAATTATTCAAGAAAGTTCAAGTAAAAAGCCTGTATGCACATTTACCCATCTCATCACTATTTGCTACATGCTGTGCCTTTCTGGTATTATGTGGTGCAAGTCTAACAGCCCCCTTCCTCAAGGAGCTTATAGAACTAAGAGAACAAGAGATAGGTGTTCGGATGAGCTGGGAGACAACAGAAGCAGAATGTTACTGGGCTGCTTAGGAGACTTAGGCTGTCTTCTGTCTGTTTGCAGAACATGATTCTTCTGGAAACTCAGTTTTGGTCATTCTGCCATCTGAAAAAGTGTTTTTTTGTTTGTTTGTTTGGTCAGTCGTGGAGCTTGAACTCTGTGCCTATGTGATGTCCCTCAGCTCTTCAGCTCAAAGTGAGCACTCTACCACTTGACTACAGCACCACTTCTGGTTTTCTGGAGGTTTATTGGAACTAAGAGTTTCATAGATTTTCCTACCTGGGCTGGCTTTGAACTGCCAGGATTACAGGCGGAGCCACTGGCTCCCAGCTTGACAAAGTATTTTGTATAGAAAATGGAATCATCATTTATTAGTAAGAAAAAATGAGAATTTCTCCAGGAGATAGGCCCTTGCTTCATTTTGTGTCAGCCTGGCCATGTCTGATGCCTGGTAGGGAGCATGCTTATGTGAGGTGCCATTTCTGGACAGGGTTGACTATTTCAAGCTTCTTGAATATAAAAAAACCTGCAAATTAATTCCTTGATTACTCTCTTTATTGATTCTAATTCCCTAATTGTTCTCTTTATTGATTCTAATCCGGTATTTGGATAAAATCCTAACATTACATTTACCTATTGTTTGGAGCACTGACCAGAGTTTTCTACTTATGTTACTTTTTTCTTACTGTGCCATTTTCATGTCTTGATAGGACACTTGTACTCACTGCTATTTCTCTAGCACGATCACAGTGAATAAATGCATTAATGAACATTGTATCTTACTCCAAAAGGCTTCAGGGAAGAGTACATGAATTAAAGCCTTACATATTAATTCTTTCTAAACTGATCGACTATAGCGTCCATGATTCTTTCCCCAAGGGTTCTCATATCCAGTGAAGATACTTATCTCTTTGAAACTTCCTTCTGTATAACACAATACCTAGCTCTCTGTGGTGTCCATCTCTCACATACAACCATTTTAATTCCTATGTACAGATCCCATCTCACCAAGAGGTCCTGGGAAGGTTTCATAGCAGGGATCTAACTGACCCTGAGTTGGGTCTGGAAGAATAATAGTGTCTCCATGGAGAGGGGCCACAAATGTCACTTTCAGAGACACACATAGAACAAAAAGTTAACCAAGTGTCAGCATCTGCCTTGACAAAATGTATTGTTATTATAAAGGTGATATACAGAGGGGTTCTAGTTACATAAGTCAGGTAAAATACATTTCTTTTTTGGACAATGCCATTCCTTTCCTTGTTCTCTCCCAGTTTTCCCCTCACATTCCTACTTAGGTGTCGTTCCTTTCCCACAGTATCTACTGAGACCATTGCTGCATCTGTTCACACTTTGTCCCTCCATTTCTGTGCCGCCCCTTATATTCCTAAAGACATAAATGAACCAGCAGAACAAAAAGTAAACAAAAACAACAAAAAAGAAAAAAAATCTCTTGTTTTCATTTCCTGGAGTTCATTTCAATATGCTGTTTTTTTTTTTTAAAAAGTAGGCCATCTGTGCTCCCTACTTAGATACCATCTCCTTTGGTGATTTTTGTTTTGCTCTTATTTTTCTATTTTTCCACATGAACTTGACTCTTCTTTCACCTTTGCCACTTCCTCAATACTGCCTTACAGCTGGAGACAGTAGTTTATGGTTTGGAGTTTGAATGAGGGAGTTGGGTTTTTTTGGTATGTCCAGATACAAGGTAGGGAACCTCTTTAAAATGAGGTTATTTTATTCCTTAAAATGGAGGAAATGATACCCACTGTACAAAATGTTTATGAGAGCTAGCAGATAAAGTACCTGATACTGTAGGTAGTTAACATACTCAGCCTTTATTTATTCTTGTCCGTTTTCTCTCTCTTCCTCTTTCTCTCTCTTTCTCTTTCTCTCTCTTTCCCCCTCTCTCTTTATTTTGTTGGTCCTTGGTTGGAACACCATACCAAGCTCCTTTTTGCTCAGGCTCACACTTGAGCCACTGCTGTTTCTGGCTTTCTCTGTGATTAACTAGAGATAAAAGTCTCAGGGGCTTTCCTCCCCAGGTTGGTTTTGAGCCACAATCCTCAGATCTCAGCCAGCTGAGTCGAAGATTACAGGTCTGAGCCACTAGAGTCTAGCTATTGTCCTTCCTCTCTTCTCTTTCTCTATCTCTCTCTCTCTCTCTCTCTCTCTCTCTGTCTGCCTCTGACTGTCTGTCTTGTCTCTCTTTGTCTGTCTCTCTGTCTCTGTCTGTGTCTGTCTCTGTCTCTCTGTCTCTGTCTCTCTCTCTTTCTCTGTCTCTTAATGAACTCTGTGAATGGTGCTCAGCCCATCTGTCCAGGGCTCTACTGGATAAGAGTGGTTCCTACTTTGCCATGGAAGCCCCCTCAGCAGCTAATAGAAACAACTGTGGTTTTTACAGGTTGTCAGTTTGATGTTTTTACCTCTCTATGCTTGTTTCTGTCAGCCTCCAGGTACATGAGATCTGGTCTTTTTGGTGAGGAGAGGAGGTTATAGATGATTAGCAGTGGTGGCAGGCCTATACCAAAATCAGATTTGACACATTCTCCTTTCCATTTCCTCAGATACAAGGCCTGGATTTCTCAGATCTCACCTCTCAGCTTCAGGCTCATTTTATTCTGGTCAAGATTTCTTTCAATAGGTTTATTGCAGATTGCTGCAGCTGCAATCAGTGTTTACAATCTGATGACAAGTTGGAGATTAAGGCTTGTCATCACTATTTAATTAACCTCAAATTAAGCAGTTTCTGGCCTTCTTCCATGCCCTTCCACAAGCCCATCAGAGCTGTTAAAACAGTGCAGTGAATTCTGATAGATTCCAAGTTTCACCACTGGTGAGCGGGAGCTGGCTTTGTAGTACTCTAAAGAGGGATAATTACTCCTATGCCCAAAGGCTGAAGCTGAGGATAGGTAGCTATCCAAAGGAAATGCAAAGGGGAGTGGAAGAAAGAATGGCATCAACCACTTCTGTGTAGCATTTATTCTACGAATTGCTTTTAAAAAATGAGCCAAAAATAGTCCACAGATCAGAAGAAAAACAACTGTTCCCAGTATTTAAAATTAGTTGATTTTTCATTACAGAAGTCAATAATAAAATTACAAATGATAATTGTAAGGAAAAAAACAGAGAAAAAAGTTTAAAAACTTCAAATTAATCATCTTCACACCTGCTTTTAGAGCTTACCTGAGCTGTCAAATCTTTTAATCACTCTCCACATGTGGACATTGAGCATAAAATGTAGCAGGATGGAATTAACATATAGTACGAGTAGAAATTACACACTAGCTTTTTTTTTTCTTTGTTGGTTGTGGGGCCTGCACTCTGGGCCTGGGTGCTGTCCCTCAGCTCTTCAGCTCAAGGCTAGCGCTCTACCACTTGAGCCACAGCACCACTTCTGGCCTTTTCTGCTTATGTGTTGCTGAGGAATCGAACTTAGGGCCTCATGCATGCAAGGCAAGCACTCTATCACTGAGCCACCTTCCCAGCCTCACACACTAGCTTTTTATAAGTTGTTACAGAAGGGAATAATTTACAGAAGGGAATAATCTCATTATTCATTTATGTTGATTATCTGTTAAAGTGTTATCATTTTGAATATGTTGGGTTATAAGAATATCACTAAATGATTTCATCTATTTCTTCTTTCTTCTTTTTTTGGCAGTACTTAGCATTAAACTCAGTTTTTTACACTTGCTAGGCAAGGACTGTACTACTTGAGCCACATCATCAGTCCTTTTGCTTTTAATTTGTTTTTCAAATAGGATTTCATACTTTTGCACAGCTAGCCTGAGACCAGGATCTTCTAACTCTGCCTTTCCAGTAGCAGTGATTATAACAGACATATGGCCTCTCTTTTTAAAAAATCTTACCATGGACATTAAAAAAATACAGATTGTTTTGCAATTTTAGTGGACGGGTACTTTTAGGCCTTTTTCTCTGCATATATCAGCATTTTTGACAAAGAAAAAACTGGATTATTCTACATACAATTTATTTATTTTTTTTGGTCCGGTTGTGGGGCCTGAACTCTGGGCCTGGGTACTGTCCTTCAGCTCAAGGCTAGTACTCTACCATTTGAGCCACAGTGCCACTTCCAGCTTTTTTTTTTCTGCTTATGTGGTGCTGAGGAATTGAACCCAGGACCTCATGCATGCAAGGCAAGCGCTCTACCACTGTGCCAACTTCCCAGCCCTCTACATACAATTTAATATTCTCTTTTCTCTTGCTAATATGCTGTGGATATCTTTGTAACAGGATATATAGGTGGCTCTTAAGAATGACTTGTAATATTCAATTACACTGACTGGTTAATTGACTTGTTAATTCTTTCCTCTATTATTAAACACTACAGGTGATATCATTTTTAAAAATTATGGTAGTCCTCTCTTATTTGTAAGGGTATAGTCCAAGGCAACTCAGGGGAAACTTGAAGTCCCAGATAATATTAAACTCTTGAATATACTGTTTATTTTATGCCTGCATATACCACACATACATCACAGCTTAATTTATAAATTAGACATAGTAAGATATAGAACAAATATTACTATGCTATAACTCTTTGAATATGGTTTCCCTCTCTCTCTCTCTCTCAGAATATCATAGTACTGTTCCACTCTTCTGATGATGATGTAAGATGATACAATGCCTCCTTCATGAGCTGAAGTGAGTTAAATGATATAGGCATTGTGACATAGTATTAAGATTTTATATAAGACTTAGTGTAACATAAACAATGTAATACCACAACACTAAATCTGATAACCAAGACAGCTACAGAATGACTATTAGTAAGGAAGCACATAGAGCATGGACATACTGGACAAAGTGCTTACCTGTGTAAGCAGGGGGAATGATGTTATTCATCATCATGCTACTCAGTTGCCTGGGGGTAACTGAAACCATGGAAAATAATTTTCTATAAACTATCCATACCACTCTCCTTTCTCTAGCAGAAAGCACCCAAGCTGAGGGATTAATGGAGAGTGAATGAGATATGATAAAGATGTAAGTATAATTAAGGGAAATGAAGTTTAAAAAAGGAAAGGAAGAAAAGGAAAACCATCATGGGCAGCTATGGAAAATCGTAAGAGGCAGAAGAACACAGTTACCTGAACCCATGAGAGCCCTGGATGGGAAGTAGAAAACTTTGATAGGAACTACAGCCATAAGTAGTGGAACAAGGACACCTCTCAAAAACCCACATCTCCTCAGTCGGATGAGAAGGGTGATGTATAGGGAATAAATAGCCAAACGCTCTCCTCCTATTGTCTGACTCCCTGATGCTTCCACTATCGCCTTAGCCCAACAGAAACTGGAGAACAGGGGAGCAAATGCTGAGTCTATGAACTTCTGGAGAAATTGAATACGGTGAGGTGCACTTGTAGTCCTAGCCCTTAGGAGGTTGAAAGGAGAGACTCGATTGAGTGCAGGAGTTCAAGACTAGCCTGTGGCTGTTATATGACACTATCTCAAAAAGAAAAACAATAATAGATAACTAAATATACTTCTATAGAGAAGAGATCACCAACAGTACAGAAAAAGATGCTAATGGATGTAAGGGAGCATATGGAGGAAATAATAGCATCAGCTACAGTATTCTTGGGGGGGGGCATGTGAGGCACTTATACCTTCTGAACTTTGTTTTCCTAATCTGTAACAATATATGACTCAGCAGGTTGAAATGGAGTTAATGGTATTTTCTTCATTTATATTCATCCGTGACCCTATCAACTTCTTCCCATTTATCATTTCTTGTAAGTAAGTTGAGAGCACAGTAGAGGGGATATGTACTCTGATAGACCTGGGCCTTATATTTAGACTGGAAAAGTTCTTTACACCCTGATGAGATCGCCATTTGCCTTCTGATTTGTCCATACGAAACGTGCATACTCTAGTGAAATTCTATAGACTTTTTCACATAGTTGGGTAATTAGGCCACATGCTGTTGGCTCTACTCAAAAAATGGTCATTTAAATGTCCTTTTATTATTTTTGGCATCCACTGGGAAATTTAAATAGCCACTGCCAGTGTGGTTTCTATATGCTTTTTAAAAAATGCTGAAATTGAACAGAATTTAATGAAATTGGGGGATTGTCAGCTTCAGCAAACTCTCCCAGAGATAAACCTGAAAAAGAAGCCCCATGCCCCAAAGTAAATACTTCTATAAATCGGGGACTTTCACAAGTACTCCCTGGGAAGTGCAGTGAGACTCATATGGAGTCAGTTTTTTAAGCAAGAAGAAGAGATGGGGAAGTCTCTAGGTGATTTCTTCATTTTCCTTTGCTTTTGTTTCCTTTTCAACTCTACCAAATATGAATGGCAGCAATTGGAGCTAAGCAATTCTGAAATACTATCTCTTTATTATTCCATAGAAAAATGAATAACACAGTTGTATAAGCAAACAAATATTCAGTGCCTTCCCTCTTTTACCTATAGTTTCATTTTTCCCCCCATTACCTGACATCAGACTTGGTCTTAAGTATTAAATTGAGAATCCCAGAAACAAAAAATTCCTAAGTACACCATTCTGAATGATGATGAAATCGTCTCTTACCTGTTTGGGGCATGAGCCATTCCACTATGCAGTGCTTCCAGTCTATATGTACTACTCACCTGGTAGTCAGTTTAGTAGCAGTCTAGGTTTTAGATCCCCTTTTGAGGTATGCTCAAGACACCTTTAACTTTATTTGCCATTGGCCCCAAAGCACAAGAGTGGTGAGGTTGGCCATTCTCACGTGCGAAAGAAAAGCCATAAAATTCTTCCTTTAAGTGAAAAATAATGTCTAGAAACAAGAATAGTATATACACTCCATAATGTCTATGGTTTCCAATATTCACTGGCCATTTTAGAATGTATCCCCTTTCAATTAGGGACACGACTGTATATCAAACATATGAGTATTCTGAAATTACCAGGCCCTTTTAAGGAATAAAATTATTGAATAAATAAGATATTGAGTAGGAGGAGTAATTTATATTGATAACCTTATAAGATTCTCTTCACTGTTTAAAATACTTCATACATATTATCTCCTTTAATCCTGTCAGCAACCTTAGGAATGGCTAGTGTTTTCTTCATTTAGTACATAAGGAAATTGAGGGTCCATATTTGAAGCAAAGTGTTTACAGTGTCATGTTTAATAAGTAGCAAAGGCAAAGTTGAAAGGCAAGCATTTGACTGCAGGGTCTCAAATTCCAACTGTAGTTCTATGCCATTTTCTTTCTTAAATGCTTTTGGAGTAACTTAGAAATGTGAGGAAATTGTAGCAAAGCTCACCAGACAGGTGAGCCTGTCTGAGATACTCTGGCAGATTCTGTTCCCATAAATGGCTTGAGATTGTAGATACGTTTCTTTAGAAGGAAACCTTAATAGATCTCAGTATCAAAAATCCACCATACAAATTGAGTTTTATGGACATCAAGGCATGATGCTTAACATTAATAATGTTTGATTTTTAACAACCAAATGTTATTCAAGAATGTGACTTTTATTAGTTACATAGTGTGCTGAAAGCTACCTTTAATTGTGCATTTATTGACTGTGAGAGGATGGAAATTGGATTGCACAATTTTAATTAACTGTTCCTTCTCTGACATTACTGGTTTCAGAAGTGACAGCAGATGGCAGTTACCTGTCAATGTTGTTCTATCAAGGATTTAAGCTGGAGAAATGTTAGGGTTATCTTAACAAATAGAGAGGAAAGTCAAGGAAGGAAGGAAAATGGCTAATGGCATAAGATGTAAACAAAGCTTTTGTCACATGTAAGTAAATTTTGAAAAAGTAGAGTAGATAATAGACCAAATGAAGTCAAAGCTATAAGAAATCACTAACTTCAATGTACATGATTTTTATATTGCAAAATCACTGCCTTTCTTCTGGAAGTGTATCTTTTCATTTACCAAAAAAAGAAAGAAAGAAAGAAAGAAAGAAAGAAAGAAAGAAAGAAAGAAAGAAAGAAAGAAAGAAAGAAAGAAAGAAAGAAAGAGAGAAAGAAAGAAAGAAATCGTTGAAATAGGGATACAGGTGGACCCATTGCAACAAGGAGATGTACAAGTCGTTATGTCGAAAAACGAACTTTACAACTTTGTTGGGGGGAGAGAATCGAGTGGGGGGAAGTGGGAGGAGTATGGGAAGGGATGGGAAGGGGAAACAAAGAGGAGGCAACAATGCTTGATAAGAAATGTACTCGTTATCTTGCCCATGTAATTGTAACTCCTCTGTACGGTATTTTCACAAAAAAAAAAAAAAGCTTGTGAGTTTTCTGTAATTTAGAAAGTCAAAGATAATGGGACCCCATTTAATTCTAGACTGTCAGATACCCAGGACATATTTTTATTTCTTTATTATGATTAAAGTGAGAGAGAACACAATGGAATTCAAACACAATATCTGTGTTTGGTGCCCACATGGAAAGATGAAGTCAAAAAGGCCAATGTATCCAGCAAATGTGATTATGCAAGTCAGGACAAATTACCTCCCTTGATATCTGACAGAACTTTCCCACAGCCAGGTGGAAAATCTATGAGCAGCCATTCTGGGTCATTTTCAGAGATCCCACAATGGCAGGTGAGCTTATTTATTTATTTCCATTTTGAGAACTTCACCTTTCCAGATATCCTTTTAAGGTTTGCCTCCTGCATAATGAATGGAGACATGAGCTGGTATTTCATTACCAGGTATCTCCCTGCTGCAGGCACTGCCTGGAGAAGTTTCCCTCTGTTTGGCTTACAAGCCTCATTTATTTTCCTGTGCTTTCTACTGTGGGCAGAGGCTGGCCAACTACATTATTAAATTATCATTATTACATTGTGGTATCCTGGCATTATCAGAGGCTAAGTTAGAAAAGTTGGATTGGGCTGGGAATGGGTCTCTCCCCATTTTTGAACTTACTCAAAAGGACACATGTAACTTTCTGGGTCCATCAGTGTTCAGGACTCTGAAGAGGCCCAAGGGTTGTCCAAACACAATTGAAATGGTTCTGCTACTATGCGTAAGGAACAGTGGTACCATTTTTTTTTAAACCAAGACATTTATCCACGTTTTATTTATTTATTTTTCTTTGTTTTCTTTTTTTATTATGAAAATACCATACAGAGGGGTTACAATTACATGGGCAAGGTAATGAGTGCATTTCTTATCAAGCATTGTTGTCTCCTCCTTTGTTTTAAGTAGGTTGCTTTGATTTGGAACCAACTGGCCAATCTCTATTGTTCATGTTGGAAGTAAGGACAGGGAAGGCATTTGACATTCCAATCTATTTGACTTTTTAAAAGTTATAATGTTATTTAAAAAACTCTAACACTGCTATTGTCTTGGCATGCAACTCATTTATAATATACACAAGCTTTTAAAAAGTGCCTGTTCTCAAGCAGAGAAATTTTTAGTTAAGGATGTTGGATTGCCTCTTCCAGTCTCCTGAAATGATAGCACTGTTCTTCAGGTCTCTGTTTTTTTCACGTACTCTTGATGATTGGCCTAGAAGTTATTGGTATAATATGTGAAATCTAGTTGCCTTAGCTATCATATCACCAATTCCCACCAAAGCCACCAGTACATGGCAAATGCTCAGACACTTCAACACTTACAAGGCAGCCCATGTCCTGGCCAAACTGGAATATGTTTTATGCTATTTTATGCTATTGCCCAACTCTCAGAAGTATCCTTTTGCCTTTTAAAGCTAGCACTTTTTATACTGTTTTATTTTTAAATTTTCTCCTTCTTGAAAAGCAGTTCCTTAATGTATTTAGGTGCTTAACAAATTTTGTTTTTGGGGGGTGGATTTCAACTCCAATCCTTGCATTTGCTAGTCATGTGCTTGACCATTCAAGCTATGACTCTGGTCCTTTTGCTTTAGCTATTATTCATTTAAAAAAAATAAGGTGTCACTTTTGCCTAGACTAGCTAGAAATGCCATCTTTCTATTACCTTCATAGCTGAATTCCTTCCTGTTTCAATTAAGATGAGCTCTCACAAACTTTTTAGCCTGGACTGGCCTTGAACTATGACCCTCTCCATCTCATCCTCCCTAGTACCTATGATTAAAGATAAGACTTACTGTGCCTAGACTTAATAAATATCATAATGAGTCATGAGGTATTGAGTAAACACACAGATAAACAGTTATACTAAGGAAAATATCTATAACATTTTATAAGCAGTTCTTCCAAACAACAAAATAAAAATGACATGTGAAACCTGATTTGCCTTGTTCAGTTCCTGACTCAAGACTCTACAATAGATCTCCTTCCCTCTAGCAGTGGTTTTTGAATTATAATCTGATTACAAATTTATATATTTTACTACTTAAAACTCTCCAGGGGTTTCTCAGTGCCCTCCAGATTAATGTAATTTAAACACCCATAATGTGGCTTTAAGTTCTGTGTCCCTGGCCATGATTCTCTCCAAGCCCTTGTTAACTCTTCCATCTACTGACCACCTACTTGATTGAACTTGTGATGGGTTCACTCAAACTTTCCCTGGGTCTGGGTAAATTGGAATATTCCCTTTGTCTGACAGACTCATTCTTGTGGTCTCATTTTAAATATTACTTTCTCAGGAGGTCTTCACTGATCACCATACCTACTGGCCCAGATCATTTTTTTTCTTTGTATGTCTTTGAGATATTTTATCAATAAAATGGAAAAACGTGAGGGTTTTGCTTAACTCATATGAAGAATTAATAAAATCTAACTTGAGACTTTCTAGCTTTTTTAAGCTTTTGTGTTGAATACATTTGTGTTGAATATTTGGATGCTAATGTGAACCTTCCTTCTTCCCCAAATACACATCTATTATAGGAGAATGCTATGGTAAGGGTTTGACATACATTAATTCATTTGCTTCTCACATCAATTCATTTTGCTTTTCACATCAACCTTCCAGCAGATCCTATTGCTTTCTTCCATTTTACTGGTATAAGTTTGGTGAGCCCAACAGCTAATGAACGGCAGCTGAGGTTTCAATGCAGGCTGTATTCACTTTTATTTTCTATATAGCTAGTGATTAGAGAGTAGTAAATTACAACCCAGCAAGTGTTTGAAATATTTGAACACAGCCTTGTGTGTTTAGGGTCTTTACATTTACTTTTGACTATACCATGTTGGGGGGAGGTTTTCTGTGGACAATTCTCTTGTCCTTGAGTACTGCACTAAACTTTATTTTCCCCTCATCATAACAATACCTTCATAAATACTCTGCAGATTTTCTCTTTTGACTATTTTGTGTGTCTCTTTTTTGCCCAGATTATAATTCATATAGGTACCATTTTTCAAAAGTTAAAATTGTAGTCCTAGTTGTGCTTTAGAACTTTATACATAATGTGAAGTATTTATTTCTTTCCACTTTGTCTTTACGTTTGTGTAATGCAATTGTATAACAGAATTGAACAATGCACGTATTTCATGCTGTCTTGAAAATAAGAGGCATTACCACACTCATATACAAAGGAAATGTTTCCAAGGAATGTGACTTCGAAGCAAATTGGAAAATCACAAACCTCCAGAATTTTTTCCAATGTTCTTAGCCTGATAGAAGACCTCTTGCATGTTGTATGAGAACTTAATTGAATATACTTCCCCACTAAGCCCTCTGTTGGCTTTAAAGGTGAGCTCTGTTCTGTGTTTGGACAGGTAGTGTCACAGCCACCTGGCCTACAAGTGACTTAAAGACTGACTTTAAAATAACCTACATTATTTAATTTGGTTGCATGAGTATATTTTAGAGGAAGTCAAATATTATTTCATAAATGGAAAACCAAAATCCCTTACCTTTCAATAAGGAGGAAACCTCATAAATACACAAAAATAAATGATGCTATTCAGATTAACAAATGTTATAAAGATGTCTTACCATAACAGTGCTGAGGAAACACTTTCCCACTGAATTAGAGATTAAATGAGAATAGAAAGAGACATGACTTGATATGTGTTTTTTTGTCTTGTCAGCAGACCATATAGCACCAAGTTTTCATGCCCTAGTATAATCTGCTTTTGCTCCTGCTGTGTTGCCACTGGAATGTGTTCCTTCCCCAGTTTGCCTGTTCCAAATCTATTTGAAAAGTGGAGCCTTAATCCATTGGCTTGTTACTTTTATAGTTTGTAATATGAGCTTTCTCTCCCAATGTGTGTAAGTTTCTTTCTCAAAAAATGAACTTTACAACTTTGGCGCTGGAGTGGGGTTGGGGGTGTGGGAGGGGATGGGGGGGCTAGGGATGGTAAGGGGAAACAAAGGAGGAGGCAAAAATGCTTGATAAGGAATGTACTCATTACCTTGCTCATGTAATTATAACCCCTCTGTACGGTATTTTCACACAAAAAAAGTTAAAAAAAAAGTAAAAATAAATAAATTATTTTCTCACCTGACTTATGTAACTGCAACTCATCTACATATCACCTCTATAATAACAATAAAAAACTTAATTTAAAAAATTTTAAAAACATGGTTTAAAAAAAACGAATAAAGGATAGACACTGGGACCTATGTTCCTAGAATACTGTACCTAATAAGACTTCATCACATGTGGTTGAGTGTATTGATCTAAATATACATGCCACTTTCTCACTTACGGGTATGCTTCACAGTAAATACATGTTTTTGCATGTGGTTAGGATGTACATGTATCTTTGCCTCTTCTTTTCATGGAAAATTACCTTCTAAAAGAAGAATAAAAATAACTGATATACATGTTATATATTACATAGAGAACAAAGTGACAAATAAAATGGTATAAGGCAAGTAAATAGCATATTTTGATAAGGAATGTTGGGTTATCTTTTAGACTGAACAGCCCATGATGAATCTTTCTCTGACAAGGGAACATTTGAGGACAAACTTAAAGGAAGTGAAGAGGGATTCATGTGATTGGGGGCAACCATTCTTTCTAACTTGTGACTAAGAGGGACCGTGGGGAGCTGACAGGGCTAATTACCTTGCCAGCCATGGTAAAAAGTCTGGAATTCAATTGTGAGAGATATCATTGGAGGACAAGGAGGAAGGAGGTGATGCCATCTGAATTATATTAAAAAATAAATTAGATATTTTATATAGAATAGGCAGAAGTGGGCAAGAAAAGAGGCAGGTTATCCATTAGGAAGAGCTGGCTCTTTATCAAGGAGGTGAGGCTGGCTTAGTGCCCCGTGATGACAGTGGATGAAGTGAGAAATGGTAGGATTAGGGACGTATTTTGAAGGTAGAGCCATCATGCCTTCTAATTTATTTGCTTTTGTACACATTCAAAAGTGCATTATCTGTAGGCATATAAGTTCATTGTATAATTCTGTTTAAGACATTTTATTTCTATTTCCCAAGTATTCTCTTATTGATAGTTATTTTGAAGATGACATGAAAAAAACCAGAGTTCTATCTGAGGCATGAATGTGTTCCAATGGCAAATTTACTTATATTTTATTCAGAAGTAATTGAATTTCTGTATTTGTTCTTGAATACTGTTTTTAGAAATGTCACAATTCTTCTAAATGATTCTTTGGAAGGAGGATTGTGTGTGCATGTGTGTGTGTGCATGCGTGTGTTTACACTATTCTAAATGTTATTACCTTCATTTTAATGTGTGCTATTATAACGTGTGCCACCATGGGGAGAAAATGACTGAAGCTGCTTATTGATATAATAGAGCAGGTTGTGACATAGCAAGAATACTGGAATGATGGGCTCCAGCGATGTTATGTAAAAATATTCAGCCGTGAAATATACACTTGTGAATCACTTTTTGCAGATGTCTGACAAATGTGGAAAATCTGTACTCTGAGGCAATCTGCAAATTAAAACTCTATCTGACTAGATAGAATTATAGCTTAGTGAGGACAGAGTGGTGCAGTGGGTAGTGAAATAGCCTTGAATTTGGGGTAATAATAACCTGTGTGTGATTTTTTTTATCCCCATCCCATTTAAGAAGGAAGAGGAATTATGATTATGTGGTTATATTAGTGCAAGATGTGTTGGTATCATGAATAGAAATACAAATTGGTATGTTGTGTTTGGAAAGCTATTTGGTCATAACTATCAAAATAGAATGTGTATGTACTCTATAATTGTGCAGTTGCATTTTATAGTAATTTGGTTTAGAATTATAGCCACTAAGGTACACAGCAATCTATGTATAAAAATATTCATCATGCCATTACATTTGGCAACAAATGATTAAAAGCAGTTTAACTGACCAAATTATTGGGATTCACCAAATAAATTATGGAACCATCTATACTTTAGAATCTTTGTAACACAGTTAAGCTATCACAGAGAATTTATGTAGAACCCTTCTATGATACTATCAATTGAAAAACATGGTTCTAGATACTATTATTTATGTTCATGGAAATTAAGAGTATATGTGTATATTTATATGTATTATGCACGGGTTGGATATTATAGAAGATCATTAATATCTCTGGTGGGAGTACCTATTTTTTCAGTGTACTTCAGTACTTTAGTATTCTTTTAATGTTTTATTTCATTAAAAAAAACTGAATTCAGAAGATTTTAGAGATCATGTATTTGTGCTTTTTTACTTCTGACATAAGATTGTCTTTGGTTCATTCTGGGCTATTGCACTCGAGTTTTGTTCTGAGAATGTTTCTTGGTATGAAATTATATAACTTCTATTAGAACACTTTTTATTAGGTTATCATTACACTGACACTTTTAGTGTTGGGTGGCAACTCCTCTTCTTTCTTTATTACTTGTAATGACTATAGAATATAGCTCTACCACTTTCTTCCAAAGTTCCTATTCTTGTGGAAGATGACTCTTGAGAAACTTGTTGGGCTAAATAACAAAATCATTCAGGCCTACTGTCTCTGAATTTCTAATGGGTACACTTATGAAAATGTTAGGAAGCTTCTAAAAACCACACTCAATCCTTTTCAACAACAAACAGAAATTAAGGTCTAGTAATCATACTTACTATCAATGTTTTTATAGCCTTCCGTACTTGAAACAAGGTAAAGAGCAGCTACTGAAATGTATGGCCCAGAGCTGTGTTATTCTCTGTCTTTACATGTGGTACCACAAGGCTATGAGAACAAGGTCTGTAATTGTGTTAATCATTGTTGTAGAAGGAACTATGGTGGTGGTATTCATGAACCCCACTGCTCATATTATGTTTTTGGATTGGGTAGGGAATAAAGGACTTGGAAGAAAAATATGCTCCTAAAAAAGTTAAATAACAACTTGTAAATTTCATTCTCTTTTGCTGGAAAACCAACTCATTAGACATGAATGTGTAATAAAACAAGTGTTTGGCACACTGAGGTGCATGAACTATGTGGTGTAATCAGAGCTTATTTTCCTACAGTGGAGATTGAAATTTATATGTTTCATCTAAGCAGCACCTTTCATTCTATCTTTTTATTTTCTAAGGGAGAGTGAAATTTACAAGTTTCTGCTTAACAATACCAAAAGTGCTAGCTCCTATACAATGAATAGTGAAGTTTACAAGTTGCCATTTGACAATGCCTACACTTTTGTTTGTTTGTTCCCAGTCTCCCCCACAAGGTATAGTAAAATTTATAAGGTTAGTAAAAATCCTTCATTATTAATACTAGGTTATATTGCTGGTGGGAATTCTACAAATGGCTTATGAACATTTCTGAAGGGGGAAGTAAAGATGAGACAAGAAATTCTTTCAGAAACATTGAACTTATAACCATAGCCAAAGAACTTGTAGAGATACTCATTCATAGTCTTGTGTCCCTATGACCCCATTTTTGTGACTTATTGATTCTCTTGTATCCTTTGTGTGTATTCCATAGTGATTTCTTTTTTAGAATCTTATCATCTTTTTTCTGAGTAAGTCTCACTTGGATTGTACATCGTTCTTCAATGGTCCTTCCTCTTTTCTTCAATTCTCTTCTCTGAACTTAGGGGCTGGATTGTATACATAATTTGCTAAATAAATTATGCCTTAGTGCATAATTAGGGTATCATTTCCATTATTATCTTGCCTTGCTACTTAAATATTTTATTATTACATTGTTATTAAAAATGTCAGTGCTTGTATGCTTTGTTTCACCAATTATAACAAGTTCTTTAAAGGGAGATACCATACTTTAAAATTACTTATGCTCACAATGATATCTTGCTAACTATTCCTTCTATTCCTTCCTGTTCATCTCTGCATGTCTCTTCTCCTGTGAAGAGAGGGAATACTTTTTAATCCCTTTGAATTTTGGTTGGCCTTTTGATTTTCTTTGATCAGTAGAAAAGGACAGAAAGTGCACTCTGTCAGTTCTGGGGTGAGAACTTAAGACAGTTGAGGATTTCTGGTTTCACTCTTTTGCAACCTAGTGTACTTATAAGGAAAGTTTCCTTATGCAGCAGAAGCAAGGTCACTTGGATAAAGGTCCTAAAGGCCTCCAGAAACATAGAAGAACCCCAGCCAGCCCATTACTGTTCTGTCCAACCTAACTAAGAGCATGAGAGCAAAGATGTAAAAGGAAGCTAATTTGCATCTATCAGTCCTAGTTGAACTTCCCCAGTCAACAAGATGAGATGCCCCACTAAATTCTGCCTAAATTGAAGAAGGAGGGGCAGTTTAAGCCATTAGAATTTTAGAGGGGTTCATTAAGCAGCAAAGTGCAGAAACACACCCTAAATGGGAGAAGCTCTGCATTAAGTTCTCTTGTTGATAGCAGCATTTTCAAATTTAATGTATATACAAATCACCTGGGATCTTATTAAAAGTCTTGTATTTAGTATGTCTGGACAGAGTCTGAGGTTCTGCATTTCTAAGAGGTCCCCAAGTGATGTGTTCTATTCTGCAGTGCATATATTGAGTACAAGGGTCAAATCAGGGAAGACAATCTACCCAAAGATTAACAAATTGCCTGTTGGCCACAATGGCAAATATTGTTCTGGCTCTCTCATCTATATGGTTGACTGTTTTGACTAGGTTATTTGTTTGGGTTAGTTGTATTTTCAAATTGTATTTTCCTTAGAGTATCCTTATGCTTTTAAGCTTGGTGTTTAACCAAGATTGATGCTCTTTGACAAGCATTAATAATCGAAATAATGATAATAGCAAGCACAACACTGAGTCCTCTGTTTTGAGTGGATCTTTTTCCCTCTGTTCTCCTCAGTTCTTCGACTGGGGCCCAGTAAATTAGACTGACACATGACAGATTAACTACAGGAAAGCAAGGTTTATTAACATGTGCATTGTGCATACATTTGGGAGTATCCAGTGATGAATGACTCAAACGGGTGATTAGCACTTACCCTTTAATAGTGCATAACAAAAGAAAAATGCAATTTTAGAGAAATAAAAAGACAAAGGACTAAGTCTTCTTTGAGTTTCTAGGGTGACAAATATTGGGACGAAAAGTTTTTGTTTTTCTTTATGTCCGTCATGGGGCTTGAACTCTGGGCTTAGGCACTGTCCCTCAGCTCTGCAGCTCAAGGCGAGCGCTCTTCCGCTGGAGCTACAGCACCACTTCTGGTTTTCTAATGGTTTATTGGAGATAAGAGCCTCACGGATTTTCCTGCCTGGGCTGGTTTTGAATTGTGATCCTCAGATCTCAGCCTCCTGAGTAGCTAAGATTACAGGCGTGAGTCACTGGTGCCCGGCTAGGATGAAAAGTATATAGAAAAACTAATAGGAGATCAATAAGGGCTGATTAGTGAAGTTTGTCATGTGGATTTCTATAGTATGTTTCTCACCTTGTATAGGTGGTCTAGAATTTAATCGAATGATTAACTTACATCTGTTGTAATGCATAGGCAGGGTACTTCTACAAATTTTTTTTTGGGTGGTCCAGTTGTGGGGCCTGAATTCTGGGCCTGGGTGCTGTCCCTCAGCTCTTCAGCTAAAGGCTAGTGCTCTACCACTTGAGCCACAGCGCCACTTCTACCTTTTTTCTTTTTGCTTATGTAGTGCTGAGGAATTGAACCCAGGGCCTCATGCATGCAAGGCAAGCGCTCTACCACTGAGCCACCTTCCCAGCCCACTTCTACAAATTTTTATATTCTTCTTTTATGCAAATAGATTTTCTTTCTTTTAAATTGCTGTTGGCTCCAAATAATTCTTATACCTAAATAGTAGTTTAGCATGACATATTCTGCCAATCCTCATCTTTATATAGCGGATGGTTTCAGTATGAAGTGACTCCCTTAAAGACTCTGATGTTAAAGGTGTGGTACCCAGCTGATGGATCCAATCATTAATCATGATTAGGTCATGAGGGCTTTTACTTAATCAATGGACTGATCCACTAATGGATTCATAATTTAGTGGCATTATTAGGAGGTAATGAAAACTTTTAGAGTTGGGGTCTACTTGGCAGTAGATTAATGGGGTTATTCATTCTTGAGGACTCTATCTTATCCTGTGACTTTCTCTAACTCTCTCTGTTTCCTGGCTGCCACGAAATGAGTGGTTGTGCTCTATCACCCTCTTTTATGTGTTGCTGGCCCAGATCAATGCAACCACATGCTGAGTTACTGAAACTGTGAACAAAGTAAAATAAATAATTCCTTCCTTCAAGTTGTTTTCTCATTTATTTGTCATAGCAATGAAAAACATATGCATCTCCTTACTGAATACCTACAATAAATTTACTCCATGAATGGCATCACTACTCTGACTGTCACCCATATGGCTCTGGGGCTCAAGGATGCTTATTACATAGTATCGATTACCTAATGGCTAGACCAAAATTCAATTCTTGTTCTGATCTGATTCCATCATTAGGATGATACTTAAAAATGTTTCCTTTATCACTACCACCACCCAACCAGGAACTTAGCACCTAGGAGTTTCAGGCCTCTAGGTTAATTATAATGAGATTTAATTTTTAAGGAGACATTCATATTATTGTCAGCATTTTAGAGTGATATTTAAAAGGCTGATATAAGAAAATCTTTACTAGAATTAATGTAGATTATTTTAAACTTCAGCCGTCTCTTGTTTTACTTCGCGTTGCCACAGCAAAATTGTGGTCTCTCTCCCTATGCTTCAGACTTAGCATTTCATTCTTATACTATTTATCAGACAGCAGCCTCTGGTGTTGGGGGTTTTCATCAGAACAGTACAAAGTACTCCCAACAATCATGAAAAGACTCTGATAGAGACCAAGTTTGAGATTAGATTTTCAGGACAGGTCTTTACTTGGCTTTGAATAACTATTCTGTGTTCTCTTGAAGATTAAAGAGACAGTGGTGGAAATGGCAGTGCTCTATGGGGCCTAAACCCAGGTCCTATAGAAAACTCACCCAATGAGTGACCTGGGTTTTCTTGAAGACACCAGGACCTCTGGCCAGAAGATTTTTCTCAACCTCTAAATTCTTCTACTGTGTGGATCTGTTATCTAGAAAGTACATGATGATTGTGATGATGGATGGTCATTGTGTGTGTGTGTGTGTGTGTGTGTGTATGTATTATATACATTGTGCATACCTAGAATGTATTGACGCTCAGAGGATAAGTACCATATGAAATAGAAAAATAAAAATTCATATTTGGCAAGTAGATAATATAAAGAATATCATGTGAGAATATAGAGATGGTTCTTTTAAGGTAGGATTTTTTTTTTGCTTGTCCTGAGGCTTGAACTTGGAGCCTGGGTGCAGTCCCTAAGCTTCTTTTGCTCAAGGAAAGCCCCTCTACCATCTGAACCACAGCATCATTCCCAGCTTTTCTGAGTAGTTTCTTGGAGATGAGAATCTCATGAACTTGCCTGCTTGGGCTGGCTTTGAACCATAATCCTCAGATCTCAGCCTCCTGAATAGCTAGGATTAGAGGCGTGAGCCACCAGAGCCTGGCAAGGCAGGATTATTTTATTTAATACTTTCTAATAATCTTTATGTTAGGAGGGAAGGTGAATGGAAAGGTGAAAAAGTGTGGCTATGGTTTGTGTTATTGCTCAAAACTAAGAACTTTCCAAAACCAAAGAATCCATTTTTCTTCTACTGCCTGCTGTTTTACAAAACAAGAACTAGTTGCTTTCTTATAAACAGCGATTTCCTTTGTCATTTTGAACTAATCATTTTTAAGACAAATGGTTCCTTATTTCCTGTTTTTTTTTAAATGTAATAGTCTGTTTTGGAGGGTTAAATACCCAACTTTTCCATACAAGTGTAAATAGTGTCCAAAGACAAAATTCCCAGAAATTTAAAGATCTTAATTGCTTTATGATACTAGAATCTGAATCATTTATGGAAAATTTTGCTCTATAAAGCAGAAATGTTCTAATAAGATGAACAAAAAAGATTTGTTTCTCTTATTGTTGAGTAGTTGTACAAAGAGATACAACTCCATAAGTCAGGATCATGCACCCTTCCTTTATGCTCCCCATGTTCCCCCTCCCTTCCTTACCCTCAGCATACTCAGTTTTTACATAATGTCCAAAGAAGTTGGTTTTATAGACAGAGAAGTACTGAACAAAGCAGAAACAAAGAACGAAGAGCAGATTAGTCATTGCAAAGTTACTTTTCTTGTAAGATAGGAACACGGAGATAGAATAGGAAAAAAGAATTGCTTGGTTAGTATCATATTCCTTTTTGGTTTTTAAGGGTTAAAGCAGAGAGAACATTGTCATGCAGATTGGAATTGGCTTGTTTAAGAAATTTGGATGTCCTTTCTCTTGATTTCTTAAAAGGTCAGATAGCATATTAGTTTGGTTTGGTGATGTGAAACTCTCCTTTAGTGAGTCCATTTTGATGTTTACTGTATTCTATTGGGGCTTAATGAAGGAGGTTACTCCATCCAAATAATTTGTATTCAATAGTGGCCTTGAAAGAAATATTTAATTAGAATAATGTTTAGTTTTCCTTGTGTTCTCAAGACATATCTATGTCAAAATAAATGAAAACAAGTGGAGATAAAACTTTGTATCTTTATTGGCTTGCATATTTCTAATCTGGAAAGTATGGAATATTTTCTATTAATATATACATGTTTTTACTTTCTCAATTACCTTCACCAAGGAGAAATCCATCAAAAAGCATTACTTACTTAAATAAAACATTTCCAAAGATGCTTTGCTTGCAGATTTCCCCAAATCTCAGATGTCTAATGTAATTTATCCAAGGAGAGTATAGGCATCAAAGGACTCCCGGTGGGAGTTTGACAGAACTCATAGTATTTGGAATGGATTCCTTAGCAGTCATGTTGACTGGCAGTCAGAGGAGAATTTAAGTGGAATTCTCAGTAGAGAATAAGTAATTTATGAAATGGAGAAATAAAAGCATATGTTTAGTAAATGGATAACATCCAAAAGGATATCATTAAGTGAGACTTTCAATATTATCAACTTAATTCTGTTGTTTATGGTCAATTAAAGGAAAAATATCCCATGGAAAACTTGTGTAAATCCTGTCTCACGGCTTGTTTGCCTTAAAAGCAGTTACAAATCTGATGTTGGAACATATTTTAACCCACATCCTGAAATGTGGAGAAGAACAAAATAATAGCTTATAATAGACATTCTGAAAATTCAATATAGATTGTCTCACAATTTTTCTTTCCTTCAAGGAAGTTAGCAGCCATAATTTATGTCTTTGTTTACAATATCCAGTTTTTTTTCTCAATTTCAAGTGGAAAAAACTTAATTCCCATTATCCCCATAGAAGAGAAAAAGGTGAGGACTGGCTCACCTAATTGTAGATGCCATGAGACTTTTCTTATGGATAAGTCTAGGTTCTTCATCTTACCACAACTGCTTCTCCCAGGGGTAGATCTAGGTTTTATTTTGCTTGTATCTCATGGTCTAGAGAGCCTTCTTTAGGAAAAAAAAAAGTTACAGATACCCACATGAACATATTGCTAGAAAAGGACATGAGTTGTAGTGGCTTCAAAGTAAATTTACCTCTGCCTTCTTTCCATCTCACATCTCTTTCCCATATGCTTGTCACTCTTTTAAACTTATTTTTTTTGTGATGATAGAAAAGTTCCTAAACAGCTCCAGACTCATCTGAATTTATGTGTCTAGTATGTCAGAAGGCCCTTTCCTTTTTAGCAGAGTCATAAAACACCACAAAGAGCCTTAGACTGGTTAGCTTGAATCACTGCCATCTATTGTGGGAGGGGTGGGTGGGATCCCTTAGCTGGCATGCCTCAAAAACTATCAAATGAAGTTGAGCTAGGTTTGTTCCCTAAAGAAGTCCAGTGCTTAGCACTTCTTCCCACTCTGGTAAATGTGGGTGTATGTGTGTGTGGGGGGGGGGGTTGTTCTGAATTTGCTATGGAACATCCATTCAGACTTGACTTTTCCACTCCAGGTGCAAGTCAACCTGGGTGGTGAATTTCTGGATTTTCCAATTCACATATCACGGTATGCTTTTTAAATATAAAATACTAGGTTGATTGAGAGCCCTAGTTCTTTTACCTGGTATCCACTCTCTGATACTTTATGAAAAATACTCATGTATTCATTAATAATAATGCTTTTGTTATGGAACTCCTATAAGGAAAAATTGCAAAAGAAATGAAAATCTTCCTCTTGTCTTTCCACTGCTTTTACATTTCTCTATCTTTTGTCTCCTTCTTGGACTGGGATGTCAAAAAAGAAAATGGGATAATATGAAGTATATTGTATTTAAATATGAAAGACTATGTAGATACCAGCATATTATTTAATAATACTGCTGTATCAGCATGTCAGAAAAGTAAACATGATGAATGTACTAGCTCAGTTAAAATGAGTGGTCATTAAATATTGCCTCTGGCCAGGTGTTGGTGGCTCACACCTATAATCCTAGTTCTCAGGAGGCTGAGATCTCAGGATCTCGGTTCAAAGCTATCCTAGGCAAGAAAGTCCATGAGATTCTTATCACAAATCAACTATCAAAAAAGCCAGAAGTAGAGCCAGGACTTAAGTGGTAGAGCTCTAACTTTGAGCAAAAAAGCTCAGGGACAGGCACACACACACATGCACGCATGCGTGCACACACGCATACACACACACACACACAATTACTTCTCTTATAGATAGTATTCCTAGCTGAGATTATCTGATTATTTCTTAGCTGAGATTACCTATTAAGATATGTGGCAAGAATTAAAATTTTATTGAAAAGTTATTTAAGATTATGCAAAAAATGAGCCTATTTTTGAGAAGTTGGATTTTTTATTGTGAAATAGAGGGGTTACAATTACATGGGCAAGATAATGAGTACATTTCTTATCAAGCGTTGTAGCCTCATCCTTTGTTTCCCCTTACCTTCCCATTGAAGTTGGATTTTTTTGAGTATGGGGGTTCCATACTGCTCATACTTTTTGTCCCCCAAAGCTCTACTACACGTCTTCTACATTTTAGGTGTAAGTGGATGAGTGACATGAATGATTTATCATAGTTCTCTTTATTGCCTTGAATTTTCAAGCTGGTTATGATTTCTTTCTGTGCACTAGTCTCTTTTATTTCATGAAAGACTTTTTAAGGAAGTCTTTTTTTTTTAATCCTGATCTTTTCTCTTTTAACCTTTGGTTCCTGACATTTCCCTTTCCATTTCTCACTTTTTTTTAAAAAACTGCCTTTATCTGTTTCACTCTCTTCTCCGTAGCTTTTCACTCTGACTTGCCACTCTTTTAGATAGTTGGTGAGATGGATACTCTTGAGTTAAAGAGGGAAACCCATTGTGCTGTGGTGACATAAACAGATTGATTAATGATATAATTTCTACTATGCTGGGGTCTTTTGGGACTACTAACTGAGGAAATGCACCACTTTACAATGGCCTCCTCAACAACATTTAACCTTCAAAGATGTGTACTTTTGTTCCTAATGCTTTGATTTATTTAATGTAGAAGACACAAATACTGATATTTAGACCCATATTCTCTATCTAAACATAATATGCATAACCAAGTATATTATTATTTTTTAGAGTCTATGTTTATAAAAAATTTTAATACTCAACACCACTACTCCTCAACGCTCAGTGTATTTTTCAGCCTCTACTTACTATCATTCTTATTTTTCCAGTATGGAAAAGAGAGTTCTGCATCATTCATAAAAGAGATAGTGGATGATGTGATTAACATGTTTACCCTGCTAATTAGTTTTTTAGTATTTATTTATATTTTTGAATATTTTTACTATCTTTAAGTAGTTGTACAAGAGTTGCCATTCAATAAGCAGTTTATGAATACAGTGCATCTTGATCAATATCATCCCTTTCAACATTCTTACACACCCCTCACAACCTACTCTTTCCCTCACTTTTCTTAATTTTTAGGTTATATATTGGATTTTTTTGGCTATTTAACAAAGCAGTATAAACTATTTTCAAGATGTATGAATACATTTTGATCTGTGACATTCCTTGAACATCTTCACCTTGGAATAGTATTTTATATTTCAGAATAATATCATGGCTATAATACTAAACTCTGAATCCAAATTTCTTAGGTTCAAATCCCTGGTACTTCACTCATTTGTTTAAGGAAGTTACTTTATCTCTATACATTTTATTTTCTCCATTATAAAAAAATGAAGATACTATTAGTATTGATTATAAAGAGTATCATGAATGTTAAATGGGGCTTGAACTCTGGTCCTGGGTTCTCTCCCTGAGCTCCTTTTGCTCAAGGCTAGTACTCTACCTCTTGAGCCATAGCACTGCTTCTGCCCCGCCCCCACCACCCCGGTGATTAGTTAGAGATAAGAGTCTCATGGACTTTCCTGCCCAAGCTGGCTGTGAACTGAGGTCCTCAGATCTCAACCTCCTGAGGACTAGGATTATAGGTATGAGTCACTGGCACACAGCTTATCTAAATGTTTTCAGTTTTTCTAAATTATTTTAACCCTATTTTGAAAATACCCAAACTTAACAGTTAAAAGAAGAAAACCATAGATGTCCATATACCAGCATGAGGATCAAGCTATTGATATTTCATGATAATTGTTCATTAGCTTTCTTTTTCTTTTTCTTATTTATTTTTTAGTTTTTTTGGGTCCAGTTGTAGGGCCTGAACTCGGCCTGGGCGCTGTCCCTCAGCTCTTCAGCTCAAGGCTAGTGCTCTACCACTTGAGCCACAGTGCCACTTCCAGCTTTTTTCTTTTTGCTTATGTGGTGCTGAGGAATCGAACCCAGGGCCTCAGGCATGCAAGGCAAGTGCTCTACCACTGAGCCACCTTCCCAGCCCTGGCTTTCTTTTTATGTATCTTTAAAAATACTTGAATTTCAATTGTAGACATTATAGCCCATGGCCATTAATCATATATTTCCTAATTTAATACCTCACCATAATGCAACTGTCATGCCTAAAAAATTCAGCATTGACATGTAATGTAATATATTCCAATCTACCATTCATATCCTTATAGCATCTAATAACCTTTTCTCCTTATTTACTGAGGATTGAACTCTGGGGCCTACTACTTGAGCCACAGTCCTAGTCCTTGGACCAGATCTTCCTACTTCTGTTTCAGGTGCAGATGAAGCACCATATTAGACCCTTGTTCTCCTGACTTCTCTTTCCTTTTGAAAAATCCAGTTAAAGAGAACTCCATTCACTTTGTTGTTTATCTTTGACTCTTAATCTAGAATAATCTGAGGCCATTTATTTATCTTTAATGAATCTATATTCTTTGAAGAAGATAGGCCAGAATCTTCTAGAATGCCAAACAATATGCATTTATTTATTGATGTCCTCTCATGATCTATTTCAGCTAATACATTTTGGCCCAAATGCTGCCTAGGTGACCTTGTCTGCTTCACATTGTATCACACCAGAAGTTCATGCCATTTTTGAGAATACTGTTCAACCACGTATTTTCTCTGGATTATTCCACTTTTAATTGTTTATGGCTTTGAAATTCATAAATAATATATGTGGTAGTAACTTTGAGACAATGCATATCCAGTATTCTGTGAACCTTTTAGCCACTGGTTTTATCCACCATTGATAATTCTTGCATATTGCTGTCTTTCTCAAGTGTCCTTATATATTTCTTGGTTGACATCCTTTGGTAATAAAAGTGTTCCCTCTCTCCATATCTATAGTAGGATTAGATATATATATGAGGAACAGATTTTGATAGACTCTGGTCCCTTTTTAGCTACAGCACAATATGTTTCCTTTGCTATTATAGCTCTTTCTAAAACACAATCACTATGAATTTTGTCTTTAAAGTTAGCAAACCTATAGGAAAAATGCATACATTGTAAGTCTACAGATCAACAAAATTTCACAAATTGATTGACTATGTAAATGGTTCCTTCCTCTTTTGTGATGCTCAAATTGTTCCTAAATTAGCCAATAGGATCCCCTGCATGCTACTTCTTATATACTTCTGTTATGTTTCTATTAGTCTTTATGAATGCCTTTGAGCAAAGCAAGTTATTTCTATCACACTGTCTACCTTCCCTTTACTTTCATAAGAAATGGTGTATGGGCCAAACCTGACTAGGAAATAGAGACAGAGACTCATATATGTAAATATATACAACTCAACAATGAAATCCAACATCACAGACTCTTCCTTCCATTCCCTATTTCATATTCCTGTTTCTTTTATTCTACAATGAAATTCTATATTCATTTGCTCTATCCTACAATATATAGAATATATTATAGAAAATAATACATTCATCAATACCTCCTCTAACAACCAGTCTAGATAGACCGCATGTAGTTTATTGAGCTTGCTTATATACAAGCTTAGGTTTTTGTCTTTTAAATAATTAAAAAAATTTTGTTTGTAATATGTAAAATTACATGGTTGTAAAGTCAAAGCTAGGTAAAAAGTTGTCCCAGGTAGTCCTACTCTATTCTTATTTTTTCATATTATTATTACTCACCTCTCTGGGAAATACTTTCATTAATTTCTTGCTTATCTCATGCATTTATTTTTAAATAAAGAAAACATATATATGTATACACATGCATACTTTTCTTTATTATTCACATTTCCTTTTTCATCATGCTGAATGGTAATCTTCTGTATAGATATGCCAAGCTTATATTTGCAGATAGCATTTTAATTTTTTTACCAGTATTTTGTTATTAGAAATAATGGTGTAGTGAATAAGTTTGTGCCCATGTTTTTCCATTTGGTTGAAGGTATGTGTTCAGGGAAAATTGCTATCACTGGCATTGCTGGTTATTAAATATATAGATAGGTATATAGATAGATAGTAAAGGTGTGTAGTTTTGTTAACTAGTGATAAACTTTCTTTCATGTAGGGTCTCCCTTTGATACACTCACTCACTAGCAATATATGAGAGGCCCATCTGTCCATACCCTCTCAACAGAATATATTGCCATGTTTGTTAACTCCTGAAAAATCTAGTCAAGAAATAGTATCTTATGACTGCAGTCATAAAATTCAATGCATATCCTACAAAATTAAGAAAATTAAGAGAAGGGCTGGGGTTACGAGAGATAGGGAAAAGGTTGAAAGGGGGTGACCTTGATCAAGATGTATTGCATTTATAAACAACTTTGTTGACTGTCAACTCCATTTTACAGGTACTTAAAAATAACTTAAAAAGTAACAAAAGGGTTGGAGGAGTAATAGTATCTTGGTGATACATTTACATATATAATTTTTATTTATTTAGCTATTCATTCATTCATTTTTTTGGTGCTGGTCCTGGGGCTTGAACTCAGGGCCTCAGTGCTGTCCCTGAGCTTTTGCTAAAGACTAGTGCTATATCTATCGCTGGAACCACACCTCCACTTATGGTTTTTTTTGTTTGTTTTTTGTTTGTTTTTTTGTTTGTTTGACAGGGCTGGTTTAGAACCTTTATCCTCAGATGTTAGCCTCCTGAGTAGGTAGCCCTACAAGTGTGAGCCACCAGCACTGGCTGGTGATATTATTTTGATTTTTAAAATATGGATTTTTAAATAAGGATTGGAATCTATGGCAAATGAAAAAGAAGAAATTAATTTAATGAAATTAGTTAATTTGAAATTAGTTAAGATTGTTGCTTGATGATGTCAATATGACAATTCTCCCCACTGAGAACACAATAAAGAAGTAAAATTTGAAAATACTGTTGATAGTTTTCTCCATTAAAGCCAGGAAAGTAGGGCTGGGAAGGGGGCTCAGTGGTAGAGCGTTTGCCTTGCATGCCTGAGGCCCTGGGTTCGATTCCTTAGTACCACATAAGCAAAAAGAAAAAAAGCCGGAAGTGGCGCTGTGGCTCAAGTGGTAGAGTGCTAGCCTTGAGCTGAAGAGCTGAGGGACAGCGCCCAGGCCCAGAGTTCAGGCCCCACGACCAGACCCCCCCCAAAAAAAGCCAGGAAAGTAAATTTATAATGATTTCTAGCTTCAGTAGAAATAAAATACTCATACTTAAAATAATGTAAATTTTAATATACGTAAATTTCAATTTTAAAGTATTTTCAGCTACTTTAATGTTCTACAAAGAAAAAAATTTAAATATGTTTAAAACAATAGATAATGATGTACAGACAATCTCAATCGCAAATATAGTTCACACAGTGTTTATTTTTATTCAGAACTTTGACATTTTTTTCCATAAGTTTTTGTGTTCATTTTGATACTAAAAGTATTTCATTTTAGTATTATTGATTACTGGACATTTTTCTAGTCCTACTGAAATCCTGTACTTCAGTAACCTCGTTGTAATCCTGACCCCAAACATTCATTACCCTCCCTCTCCACCAACCTGGAAATCAACTCTGCTGCAGGAAAATAAATGACAGCAGTCAATGTTTGGTGGTGAGCACTTTTGGACCTGGGTTGGTAGTATACTAGTGGTCTGGGTCTTGAGGCTACTCCAGCTCTTCCTTTGCATTGCCACTTGGAGAATCTTGGGCTTTTGAGCGGATTGATGGAGACTTTCTCATGGTCCTGTCTTCCTCAGCTTTGATGATCCTGTTTATTGTCTTATTCTACCTGCCAAATCCAGGGGGAAGTTAAAAAAACATCCAGAAATCTGAGCAATCAGGGTCAGTTCTTTATGTCTCATGGAGATATATTCTTGAGAGTAAGCAGCCTGAATGAATGACACCAGCTGGGTTGGAGTTGGTGGTTATGTCTTGTACATACTTTGAGAGCAATTGCTAGAATGTTTAGATGGGACAAGTGTTGGGTGCACCTTGCCCTTTGGCTCCTGCCAACACTGTGATTCATGCTTTTTTATTTGCAAATCCAGTGGATTCTGCTAGTTTATTAATCTTAGTTAACATATTCAGATGGGGAAAAAATGTACCAGCAGAGAACAAAGCTTATATAGGCATTGCAGGGGTCCCTTTGAGGGTTCACTTTCTATTACTCATAACAATGAAAAGTGGAAATGGCAAGTTTTATTAGCTAAGTTCATGATACAAAAGGCAATATTAATTTCACAGGAAGTGTAAAAGGATATGCAAATGTGATCAACTCCCAGGAAAACATTGCAATACACCACTCCAGGCTTTGAAATTATGCAGTTTAATAAACACTTGTTAAAAAGCTTCACACACAAAACATCGAATTTTAGAGCAAGCATTTCTGAGCATACACTGTTTATAAGGAATTGCACGATTTCCTAAGCTTCTGGAACCCTAAACTAGAAGATGGAGATGTGTAAAGTACTGGGTTTATCTTTAGCACTCACACTTTATTGAGAAATCACAGATGCTAAAAAAAAATCCATGTTGTTTTTTAATTAAAAGTGTAATTTAGAAGTGTGGGCCATTAGCCTAGTAAAATTTTCTAAGGCAAATGTGTTTATCCAGTAACTGACAAAAGAGAATTGTTCATGGATTTTTAATTAGCTTCTTTGATGAGAAAAGCTTTCACATGAAATTTCCTTCCACAGATTCCTCTGGTGTCTGTTTCCTGTACAGAAACCTTCCTATCCAAACCAGATCTAATTTCAGGCTACTAGCAAAGTGGGAAGGCTGTTAGAAGTGGTGTTGGATTTTAACACCTTAAAACTGCGATGTGGGGAAATAGTGTTTTTATTTAAAGAAAAAAAATGGTGTTTTTGAGTGAGGTGGTTTTTAGGATGTTTTGATATTATGTAGAGCCTGGGAGCAGGTTTACAGTGGTTTTAGATACACATCAGTGATGTTTGCTTCTAAATTTGCTTGTCTGGTGCTTTTGCAGAGACATATTATTGTTTAGTCTTGTGTTAAGAAATGGAGAAATAAAAAAAAGGATTATAAAGAATGAAAATGCTAGTGGTGTAGGTGGAATGTGGGTGCAGGGAAAAGTTATTTTTATATACTGCTGGTGGCAACTTTGCTGTGTATATCAAAAACCTGAAAAGCTTGTATGTGCTATAGACTATATGGTCCAGCAAGAATATTTGGACAAATTGAGAAAGATGTGTTTCTAAGCCACTTTTTCAGATATGCGTTTGATATTAGAGAGAAATCAAGAGGGTAAAAGCTCATTGGTAGAGCCTTTTATCTATCATGCACAAGAACAGACTTTAAACCCATCCCCAGCACTGAAACATGACAGACAAACAGACACAGACAGACAGACAGACAGACACACACACACACACACACACACACACACACACATCAAACAACAACAACAAAGAATAAAAAGAAGATTGCTTGCTATGTGTGGTAGCTCACATAGCCATGCAGAGGCAGAAGGGTCTGGTCAGTCTGAGTTATGTAGTAAGACAAGAAAGAAAGAAAGAAAGAAAGAAAGAAAGAAAGAAAGAAAGAAAGAAAGAAAGAAAGAAAGAAAGAAAGGAGAAAGAGAGGGAAGAAGGGTGACAGGGAGAGAGAGGGAAGAAGGGAGGGAGAGAGGGAAGAGGGAAAGAAAGAAAAGGAAAGAAGGAAGAGGAAAAGAAAGAAAGGAAAGAAGGAAAGGAAGCGAAAGGAAGACCAAACAGTTAAATACTTTGTGTCCCTATATGGTGGTTGAATTCCATCTAACATTTAAAAATATTGTTGCAGGTAATCAATAACATGTTATAAACATGAAAGATGTTTATATTAAGTTAAAATGGAAACCTTAGAAAACAGTAAGGATAGTTTGTAAAGTAGTTATCAAAAATGATTTTTAATGTATGTTTTTTGTGTAACATCACATCTTAAAAATGTTAACAGTCCCAATTTTTAAATTTACATTTGCTGAAATATAGTTTAGGTATTTTTTCTGGAATATAAATGGATTACTTGATAATCAAAATAAGAGAAAATGCACCCATGGCTGGAAGGTAATGAAGTAACACAAGTCATAATTACTTTACAAAAGTATGTGATTACAAAAACACATTTGTCCTGTGGTTTTTATCTGAGGAAGATTACATAGGTTGTAATGAGTGAACAGCACTGTCTGTCCTTACGCGGGTTCAGTTCTCAGCTGTTTGGTAAGGTTCAGGACATGTAGGGCTAGGGAACATGAAAAGTGCCCTGTTAGTTGATGAAAGGCTGACAGGAAGAAAGCATATACTTCTCTAAAACTCTCAGAGGTCAGAAAGCAAACAGCTCATTCCTAAACACCACCATGCATAGCCAAGTGAGGAGCACTGGTTTACCATGGCTTTCTAAAGGCTTTTTATAATTCAAAATTCAGGTGTAATAAAATTTGATTGTGCAGAACTAAAAATGAAAAAAAATCCTCTCTTACATGAAAAAAACCCCTCAAAACAGTAAGTCAAATCTCAAGTGATAAACTAGAAGAAAATATTTCTAAGATACGTTACTGACAAAGTACCCAATGTCTCTGATGTATGCAGAGTGATTACAAATCCAGGAATAAAAAAGAGGTCAGAAATCTTAAGAGGGCATAAAAGGCCTAGAATGTTAAAATTGGCATAAAAGTAGTCCTTAAGTATTCATAGTTCTTAATGTTCAAAACTACATTCAACTTCACTCGGAAGAGATGGGTATCATTGTGTGTAATTATAAAAGAATGGAAACCTTGTAAATCAGAGTCTGAGTGATTCGTGCTTCATCTGTACAGTGGTGAGCTGGGCCACAGGGTTAGGAGAACCCATATACATGAATGGGGATATCCCTTGAACTCTGACAGCCTTGTGGAGGAAATTATAAGGATGCAAAGTAAATATCATTTGATACAGAAAGCAAAAAGACAACACTATTGCTCATACATGAAAAATTCTGTAAAATTCTTTCCCAGTTCCTCAAGCAAGTTTACAGCTATATTTTCTGGCAGCAGTAATGAAATGATAAAGGCCAGTGAAACTGAATAAAACACTATTGCTGACAACTAAAACAAAACAAAATAAATAAATTAATAGGGATGGTCACTAGAAGATCACTGATAGTGCACGCTGCAAAGAACCAAAGAGTACATTTAGCGGGCTACATTTCCTTTAGGACAGAAGGGAAATTAAGACTGTCTTGCTAGGCACAGTAGTATTTTCCTGTACTCCCAGCATTCATTGAGGCAAGAGGATCTAAATTCAACACTAACCGTGGCAACATTGCAGGAATAAGTCTCAAAAACCAAAGAAGAATGTCTAACTCTGTGTGTCTGATTATTTTGCAAAAGCAAATATAGTGAAAGAAAAGAAATTGACAAAGTCAAGGCAGGGAGAGTGATATTTTATGAATATACCTTTTTAAAAATAAACTGTTAACTTTTAAACCATGTTGATGGTTTTTTTTTGGGGGGGGTCCGGTCGTGTGGCCTGAACTCTGGCCCTGGGTGCTGTCCCTCAAACTCTTCAGCTTAAGGCTAGCGCTCTACCACTTGAGCCACAAGGCCACTTCCAGCTTTTTTCTTTTTTCTTATGTGGTGCTGAGGAATTGAACCCAGGGCCTCAGGCATGCAAAGCAAGCGCTCTACCACTGAGCCACCTTCCTAGCCCTTGATGGTTTTTTTTAAAAGCAAGATTGGAGGGAAAATATAAAAATAACATAAATATGTGAACTTAACTTTATATCAAAGGGATGGCCGGATCATAGGTAAGGAAAAAGGAATTACTAATTCAAGTTACTTTAAAACCTAGTTCCTTGCCTGTTTATCTTCAGTCTAAAGATGAAAAACCTGGAAAGAAACCTTGATATTTTGATACATTAGTTGTTTGCTGTATATTTATTGTTTGTAATTGTTTCATTTTTTGTTATGCTATTTGTTGGAGCAATATTGAAGTTAGTCTGTATCTATTGTAAGAAGGAGTGACTACAATGATTCTGAGAGAGCCAGGGTTTCACTATGGCAGAAGTGAAAAATGAGCTTGGAGAAGTTAAGAAAGAGCCTTGACCTGCGGATTGCTCTTAGGAGTGTCAGTAAGGGCTGGAGGCATGGCTTCTGTGGCGGAGTGCTAGCAAGCACAGTCTTGAGTGTAGATCCCAGTACTGTGTCCCTCCCCAAAGAGGAGTTGGTAAGAATACATAACTCAATAAAGATGTTTAATGCTTCGTTCTGTCCTCTTAAAGGGCCTAAAAGCAATGACACTCAAGCACCAATGGGCACCCTTACTGCCCAGTTTTGTGCTTTTTAAACATCATTTCTCATTAAAAGGAATAACAACTCTTTGGAGAAATGGTAAAATAGCTGACTTGAGGTCTGGAGCAAGGAAAGTACAAGAAAATAGAAGCCTAGAATATTTTGCTTTTCAACAATTTACTCATTGAGGGAAGGCGAGAGGTAGAGACAGAGACAGAGAGAGAAGAGAGACAGAAGGCTATGTATGATTGATAGAGGAGCTAGCTTGAAAATACGGGACACTAGTAGATCAAGTGAATGAAATAAATTTATAACAAAAATAAGGAAAGGGAGAATGGAAGAGGAGAGGGAAGCTACTCCATACAGTAGAATACTAACTTTCGGAGAAATATCAAAGTTAGAAATCACTATTTATGGCTACTATAGTACTTAATTCTGACTAGAATTATCAGTGCTAAAATGTTGAGTGAAAATGTATTAGGTAACAAGATATTTACACAGTTTTAAATATCTTTCCACATATTATTTCTTAATTTAAAAAGAGAAAAATAAGGACATACACACATACATACACACACACATACACAGAGTAATAATTTGGATGGTCATCCAAAGGACTGAGCTTAACCCAACAATTATGACTAACTTTCCACACAGTGCCTCACTGTGGAGTGTAAGGTGGATGATACAATATGCCTTAGAAAGTATGCTTTTGAAAAATGTGTGATGTGAATCTAATCCTGAGGTAACATTCAGACCAGAATAAACATCATACAAAGAAATCCCTCTCCATTAAAAAAAATGCTTCTGATATGATTGACAAAAAAGAAAGGAAAGAAAGAAACCAAAAATGAAAGGGAGAGAGAGAAAGGAAAGAAAGAGGAAGAAAGGAAGGAAGGAAGGAAGGAAGGAAGGAAGGAATAAATACACATTCAAGTAGAGTAAAGAAGCATGGGAACTTCAATCAATGCAATAATGGGGCAAGAAGGAAAAGCCGTAGACTGAAGATGTGAATACAGGTTATATGGAAAGTAGTATTTGCAATGATATGAAAGCCCTGCATTGTATCATTGTTCATGTATGAGACTATCCTGATTCTAAGAAGGGATTGATGTCCACACTTGCACTCAAATTATTTTGCACAAATCAATTTTTATTTGTTTGAGGGAAGAAGTTTAGGGAGAAGAAGAGATAAAACCAATTCAACAGAATAGTAATAAAGCTGATGCAGCTAGAAGTTCATAAGTACAATTCAAACAAGGTTTGAATTTTTAAAAATACTAAAAGTTATGAACCCTTTTCTCTGAATTCCTTGCTTGGCCACAGAGCTTAAGTGTCAGGGTCTCAAGTTTGCAGATGCAGTGGTTGCATTTAATCTGCATCTCAACACAGATCATTTTATTCTCGTTTAGCCAAATGACTCTCAAAGTTTCTGCACATCTCCTGTTACTTCTTGACAAAATAGCTGTATCACCCATTGCTGTGAAATTGGGTCTGGGATGGGGGGTTAACAACTGACAGAATTGATTGTTCTTCCTCTCCTGCAGATCCATATTGTTTTTGTCTTTGAGGCCACTGTGTATGCCTTGCTTTGGAAAGGATGGAAGAGATCATGCATACAGTTTGGGCCCACAGAAAAAAAGCATCTAATATACCAAGCTGAGATAAAGCCTTTTGGAACCAATGCTTATTAATATTTCTTGATGTCTAACCTAGCATTTTGTGACTTGGCTAGGCAGTAATAGCATCCTTTGTTATTTTGACTTTGACATGCAAGATAAGTCAAATAAAACAAACAAAAAAACCCCACAAAGCCTGCTGGGTGTTTGAAGTAGTAAGAATGAAATGGGAAGTTGTCCGAATGTTGACTATTGATTCCAGGGGAGCCCAGCATTCAGGGAATTCACTCCTGAAATTCTGACCAAAAGAGTAGATCTCTCTAGGGAAATATAAGTTGTCTACCGAGATTTCTAGATTTGATTTTATCTGCTCACTCCTTGTGGGTCCTTGATTTCTCTTCTTTGGTTTGTGATTGCCTCATGATGGTGGATGGAATCCCTGACTTCAGTTTGGTTGGAAGTTGCCTGACCAGATGGTTCCCCAGATGGCCCTGAGGTTTGGATGCGCAGCAATCATCAGCTCTGCAGCTGGCTCAGGGGTAGTGGATGTAGGCATGAAGGATGGCTGGAGAAAGGTGGCTGGCAGCTGGACATAGCACAGATTATTTTGGTTAGCCAAAATATAAAAAAATAATGCCAGCATGATCTAAATCTGTGGTAAGTCTTGTCTCGTAAAGGAAACAATGGGGAATAATGTGGTTTTCTTGGCCTCCACAGGGTGGATTATCAGTAAATATTGCTTCACAATAAGTGGAGAAAATAGAGGATGAGAACTTTTCTTCTGCAATGAAAGACAGATTAACAAAGGGAAAGTGTAAGATTTATTTGTAAATCTTCCTGTGACCTAAGGCAATAAAGACTTGAATAAGTGGTTAAATGAATATTTTTATATTTGCTTTGATAAAAATAAAAGTCATAAGAAGAAGTAAGGACATGACAAAGAGGAATGAGCCAGGAGTAATAATTGGGGGAAATGTATTGTCTTGATCTGTTTTCTGTTTTTGTAACAAAATACCTGAGACTTAGTAGCTTATAAAGAAATAAGTGTTAATTAGCTTATAATTTTGGGAGCTAAAAATCCAAGGCCAGACAGACCCATGTGTTTGGCCTCAGGTGACGACCTCATGCAAAAAGCATGGACAGAAAAAAAGATCTCATAGCAATATAGGAATTGGGAGATATAGGGCCTAGGTTTGCTCCTAATAAAGCAAAACAGTACTCACTTTTGTAGGAAATAAGTAGAGTCCCTAGAGAGCTACAGCAATTCTCTCAGAGAGACTCACCTCAACGATCTAACTTTAACTTCTCTGTATGTCATTCTTATGAGTGGCTTGGGAAGATCATAAAGTCTACCCTGTGCCTACTGTTTTTCAAATTCCTTTAGCTTAAGATATTAACATACCAGGCTGGATGTAGTGGTTTGCAACTACTCACTAGGTAGAGATCAGGCAGGTTGTAATAGGTCAGACCCTGTTATGACAAACAAGCCAGGCTTGGAGAGTCACATCTGGAATCTCAGCTATCCAGCAGGCTGCATGGAGGGGTCTTGTCCAGCCAGCATCAGACAAAAGCAAGATGCTACCTGGAAAGTAAAATGAAACTAAAAATCTGTGTGTGTGTGTGTGTGTGTGTGTGTGTGTGTGTGTGTGTGTATCTAAAGTTGTAGAGAACCTGCCTTGTAAATGTAAGGCGCTGAATTCAAACCCTAGTATTACCAATATCAAATTAATATGCCATAGTATTACAATTTGAAGTAGCATGTCCGGATCTCATTGAAAATAATATGTATTCATTACAGAAAATCTGTATAAAAGAAATTTGTATAAAAGTAAAAGCAGCTATTTCCCATAACTGTGTAGATAAATTGTGTGAGTGACTAATGTTATGGTTTATTTGTAATGGGAATTTTAACAGTGTGTTTTCATAGTTATGTATCTTTTTAGCTTACTCTTTTATCATAAGCATTTCCTGTATTATTACAAATCCTTCATAGTCATAATTTTAATGAATAAATGCTATTGTTTGATAACAGAATTTGACCATCTCTTTATGGTAGAGTACTTAGAGTCTCTCAAATGTTTTGATGCCATAAAAATGTTATCAGCACTTTACAAATTGATTGGAGAGCAACAAATATTTATATATTCTCACGTATTTGCATGTGCCCTTTGCCTTTCTGCTCAAGAATGAAGGATAGCTGTTTCTGTTCTTTAACCTAAGGAGGCGGAGCAATAGGAGGCATTGCAGATAAGGAGGTATTGTAATTATCCACTGTCCCAGTCAAGGAAATACTCAAACAGAAAGCTCTAATGGTGGCAAGCATGGAGAAGGCCTAAGAAATGGCTGGAGATTTGACATAAATGAGGAAGTGAGTACATGTGATAGTATTGTTAAAGCTGAGAGTATTGGTAGCCTTAGGTGGCTTGCAAAGGGGCTATGTGGTTTTATGCTTTCTATTTAGCCAAAAGAGATACTTACATCTACCATTGCTATCTTTTTGCAAAAGAGGATGTGTCTATATATGTATATGTATATACATATATGTATAGAGTTATATGTATATGCACATATATGTATGTATATATGTAAATATAATCTGGATGGATGAAATCTCAGAAGCTACAACTGACATGAACTAGCTCTCTTAAAACCTATCAAAAGGTTTTCATTTTTTTCATTCCTCTGAACCACAGATGGTTTGGTCGCACAGGCAAAAGTATCCATAGATCATAAAACAAATAACTTCTCAGATCCATTCTTGCCCACTGGAGAAGCTGTGCATATTTTGAATAGTTGGGTTCTAATTGCTGCCATATTTGACTTGATGGCTGACTTTTGAACTAAATGTTCCATTAAAGTCTTAGTTTCCTTAGTTAAGGTTGTAAGGATCGAGTGTGATATTGCTTGTTGGAGTGCTGTTGACTGGCTTACTTTCTGGACACCTTTTGATCCAAAGCTCAAAACGAAAGTGTAGTAAATTGTAATAAATTGCACTGTCCTAGCAGATAAATGGCATTCCATCAAAACATAGTCTGAGCAGTAGCCCATCTTTTCACAGTTTCTGAGGATGAAATAGAAAATATAACTTAAACTTGTCTGAATGAATAAGGTACTTTATTGGATGTAGTAGTGGTAGTGGTAGTACTAGTAGTAGTAGTAGTAGTAGTAGTAGCAGTAGTAGTGGTATAGAAGACAAACATGAGGACAAAGCTGGAAGAGGAGGAAGAGGAGGAGGAGGCGGAGGAGGCATCATGTGACTTCTAAATCAAATGTGCTGTACATTGCTCTTAGACAGCATCTCCCCCTAATGGCAAGAAGGCTTTTAGTAATATATACCCTTTGTTTTTGGCCATTTTATTAACCTTGGGGAAAAGTAGACTAGACACACATATATTTTAATGTATAAGATGCATTCAGAGTAAAAGAATTTGAGATAAGTTTGTTCTGGCCAGCATCAGCAGAAATATTTTTGTTACTTGTAACTATATAACTTTATCTCTCTAAATAGATGCAGTTGAATTATATGAAATTCCAATATTCAAGCTATGAATACTGCAATGTCGTGTGGATCAATCTAAGTTAGATGCATCCATAATAATTAATTCTTTGGATTGAGTTTCCTATGGGAAGGAGTTTATGGGAAGCCTTACTTGTGCTATCATAGCTTGGAGGAAAGTGCTCAGGAAGGTGTAGGTCCTGGGACAGAGTGATGGCAGGTCAGAAATCCCTGAGCAACCAATGATTTTTGTCATGAGTTAAAAAGCTTGCTTTGCTCTTTCTGTTCTGATGGAGCCCTAGAACTCTTTAATGTCCCATTTTCTTCAGTCCTAGTTCAGAGTCTTGATCTCACTGGCACTGTGTTAGGTCCATGCCACAAGCTATTGACCACATCTGGAATATATGACAATCCCTGAAGCTACAGATAACAGCAATCATTTCTTAACAACATGAACTAAGAATTGAGGGGAATAGTTTCCCACAAAATTGGGTTGTTGGCGAAAGAAGATGAGAGTTTCAGTGATGGACAGACAGAACATAAAGAATTGCCATCAAGTCGCAATTGCCTAGTCAGGAAATGCTGCCACCAGAAGTGCTGCCCTGGCCTGCCTGGGTAGATCTTGCAGGCTGGCCTGTAAGTCATTCTCTCCTGACTGCCACAACATCATTGTTTAGTGGCAGGAGCTGTCTTTGGCATCAATTAAATCCTAATACCACTAAGTAGAAATTAAAAAGCTTTAATGAGATCTTCAACCTATTGATGAATACATGACAGAAGCGCATGCCATTGATATGTGGAGTCAAATATCTTTACCCACTAGGGATATCATTGTTTAAATGGCCCTATCGATTTTGAGTTTGGGCAAGGCTTCTTTTAACCCTGGATGATTCCAAGTTGCCTGAGGGGACTTATTGGAAGACATTACAAACTCCATGTTATATAGTCTGGAATTAGACCCAAACTAACTTAATCATCTGTTCTAGGGCACTCTGTCCTAGGTAAAGATTTGGTTAAGTCTAGAACAATTCATTGAATAACTTATGCTTATTTATGAAGACACTTGGAAAAGCTATTTCTAGGCATTCCACATATTCCCCTTTGTCTGATATATAAGTTTATCTGATTTGGGGAAGAAAAGGGGAATCACAGAAATGGTGGGACAGATGATGAACCATTGCAACAGTGATATTCACTAGACACTATGTTGGAAATGAGCTTTACAACAGGGGCGTGGAGGGGGAGGGGAATGTGGGGCACTGGGAGAAAATGAAGGTGGGGGTAACACTATTTAGCATGAAATGTACTCATTACCTTACTTTTGTAACTGTAACTCTTGTGTACACCACCTTTGCAATAAAATTTTGGTAAAAAATAATGAACTGAAATGATTTATCGGGGGAAAATACAACGTATTGAGTATGGTTTAATTACTGTACCAACAAGTGAAGATGTAGATTCTCAGGATGAATTTTCAGATTGTCAGTTTGGGGTTATAGTTTTGATAATAGAGCATTATGTAAATAGCCAACAATTTAGGCTTAGACTAATGGTGATTTCTAGTTTACCAAGGTATGGGCTTACAGCGCAAAGAGTTTCACTCACATAGACAAGTTATCCATCTCATCTCAGTCATCCCCGGCGTATTTAATTATTTGGTTCTACAGACAGCTTCTTTATACCACTGCAGCTCATTTTCTACAAACCTCCAAAGTGGACACACCCTGACCTCCTAAGGACTGTGGGTGGAGAGGCCAATGCTGACCCCAGAAATTGAGAACAACTAAGATTTGATGGATGGGAGTTTGATTATATAATCATTGGAAATATTCAAGAAATGTATCTTACTGAAAGCAAAGAAACTTTAAAGCTCACACACTGAAGGAAATTGGAGAAAATAAGTTACATTAGTGTGTTGTAACTGTTAATGTGCAATGCAGTTTTCCCTGGACTCTGTAGACAGAGCCACAAGTTCATAGTTCCTGGAGTCTTAGAAAGCTCATAGTCTGAGAAGCAGTGACTCAGGATTCCGGGCAGGACTGTTTCCAACTTCTTTCTTCTTTTCACAAGATATTTAGTTTCTGAGCCATTCTATCCCAACATCTAAATCAAGGTTATTGGACCAAAGGTCTCCAATTCATTTTATGTTATTCAATTATTTTCCAAATTGGCCTTCCATTTGTCAGCCATAACAATAGCAATTCCTATATATAGTTTCACAAAAGAATACTTGTAGGTACAACTAAAAGTTCTTATTTTTAAATAGTCTTCACCTAAATTCTTGTTGATTTGGCTGTGACTGGTTTCTTGGCATTTACCACATTCTAGCCAGAATCTAGAACATACTATTTTTAGTAAAAGGTAGTTCTAGATTTTTACTAAATTATTCATAGCTTTTTATTACACACAATGTCAAAGCAACCAACTCACAAGAAAAGACACGTAAGCACAACACATAAACACTGGAACAGAACTGTACAGCACAACGAAAGGAGGAAAAAAGAAAAGAGGAAGGGCCCTGAAATAAACCTGCTTTTGCTGTGAGCTTCTTAAATGGCCAAAATCTACAAAAAGAGGTAAATGATGTAACTTCTATTAGCTACACAAAGGAAAAAATAATTTGGACTGTAAAGAAAACTTTTTTATGAAAAGTTTTTTTATTTTATAAATTAGAAACAATAACAATTGATGTTTGCAAATGTAATAAAACCTAAGGTACTTAATAAGATGACAGATCAGTTTCTTAGATTCACCCCCAAATAACAAAACTAACTAACTTGTGAACCAAAACCCTGAAAACTCTTATCCACAGAATGTCAATGTATTGTTGTCTTTGATGGCATCTACCTATGTTCTCCAATAATGAGATATAGGGATAGATTATTTAGGAAACATGGCAATGAATTAGCTACTTCCTGACTAGGAAGACCTATTAGAAAAAGCACCACTAGGAGCAGAAAGCAAGGCTAAGGTTTTTTTGTTTGTTTGTTTTGTTTTTTAATACTGGCACTTGGACTTTGTCTCTTCTCAGACATTCTAGAAGGTGTTTTCTGTTTATAGACTCACTTTAACAGCTTACTTTTCTGTCTTGATTTCAACTGTTCCCACCATCTTCTGTTTGCTAGGTTTGTAGCGTTTGTTGGGCTCAAATTCTGGGTGATTTCCTTGTAGTGGAAGTCACTATGATATTTTGCTAAATCACATTGTCCCTATGAGTGTTGTTACATGAAACAATGTTTTCCACCATTCTTGATCTCTTAGCCTTCTGATGATAGTGACATATTAATTATGGAACAGCCAAGAAGATTTCTGGCAAAAAATAAATGGCTTTTCAGTTTCTTCTTATGAATATTGGATCACTTTCTAATTAGCATAGGCATCTTGCCAAGATATTTGAATGCTTATAATTTGGATGGCAAGTGTCCTAGGGAGGGATCATATTTGCTTGTATGCTCTGCTTGGCATTTGGCCTATTTTCAGCAATTCACGGATATTAACCCCAAAATAAGATAATCAAATTTGTCAAATAAGCTCCAGATAATTGGGTCTTACAGATTCAGTATTATATAGGGATGTGTTATAAGAATAACTTTGAAGTAAGACAAATATGCATTTATTTATCTAAAATTATTCATTCATGCAACAGCTATTTATTGAGTACCTAATGGAAATCATGCTGTATTTTATCGAAGACAAGGAAAGCATTGCTCTTATTGAGGTTTTATTTTGTTTGAGGGACAGAGAAAATAATATTTGAACTAATAAATAAATATGCTAGTAAAAAATGAAAGTTTTGGATACTTTCAAGGCTATGAAGTAGATCAATATAACAGAAATTGTTGGAGGAAAGAAAAATTGAAGTAGACCTTTGGAAGAAGTGACATTTGATCTGAGAATGAAACATAAAATATTTTGGGGGAAAGTTTTTAGGAAGAAACAGTAGCAAAAAATAAAGTCCCTGCTTAGTGGTGAATGTGTTATGCACCTGGAAGAGAAAAGCAAGCATAAGTGCCTGGGTATAGTGGGGTGAAAATGATAATTAGATATGAGGTCAAAGAAGTCATCAAGGGTCAATTATGAAGAATCTTGGAGACTTTGGCCAGGTGTTTGGAATGTCCATTAAGTGGAATAGGTCACCAAAGGAAGGTTTTAGGCCAAGGCATGGCTTCAGATGTATATTTCACAATATTATACTTTCTTACGAACCTATGAGTTTTCTGGTAGAACACGTTAGTATGCAGAAAGGCTTATTTACTGTAATAGAGGGTTTAATGAGTGTTTTAACTTGCAACATTATATATTTCAACTTCATGTTTTGAAGCATTTGGATTAACTGAAACTATCACAAAACTTATGAATTTGTGAATGCTATCTTGAAATAAGTTTGATAAACTTTTAGATTTTCTTAAATTTCCCCATCAATATTATACAATGTATTTACAAAATCAACATTTTTACTTCCTTTTTAAACACTTGAAATGTTTGGAAGGGATTGCTTAAAACCTTACTAAGCAAATCATTCCTTAGTTTTGAAATCATATTTGCTAAACTTCCAAACATAGTGAATTGGTTTGTCTCTTATGATGTTTATAATCCTTTCCACCTAAAATCTGAACTTAATCATTAAATCATTAATTACACATCTAAACTGGAATTACAGGGGTAATTTGCCATAACATAAATTCATTTAAACAATACCAATATTTGATACAAGACACTCAGAAATCTCAGTACCTAAGATCATGTATTGCTTTGGTGATATAACTGCCTTAAATCATATTTGATTCCTTACTAAAGGACCACTGAGGTGGCTTGAGATTAGGCTTTGTAAACCTTACTGAATCAACAATTTATGACATTGTGTTCACTTCTTGATCCAGTTCTCTACTTATGATGACTCTTTTTTATGTTTGTTTGTTGGTCGTGGGGCTTGAACTCTGGACCTGGGCGCTGTCCCTGCGCTCTTCAGCTCAAGGCAAGCATTCTACCGCATGAGCCACAGCACCACTTCCAGTTTTCTAGTGGTTTATTGGAGATAAGAATCTCATGGTCTTTCCTGCCTGGGCTGGTTTTGAACCAGGATCCTCAGATCTCAGCCTCCTGAGTAGCTAGGATTACAGGCGTGAGCCACCAGTGCCCGGCTTATGATGACTCTTGAGTAATGCATATTCATGTAACTGAAATGATTTTCCTTTTGCTAGTTATGGACACCTTGAAACTTTAGAATTATTTATTTATTATTTATTTTAGAATGGAGATTTTCTTTTTAATACCATCTTATTTCTCTCTCAATAGACACAGGAAACAAATCTTCTTGTATCAATTTGATAGATGACAAATTGGATGATTAAGTCAATAGAATTAAACATAGACCTTCCTGCCTAAAGACAATATAAGCCTCATGACAACCTGCTGCCTCAAAGGCACTTGGGATTGAGTCCAGAACATTGGCCTTGCCCCTTGCCATGTGTCATGATTACTCTTGAGAAGAGGATGGGTTAACACTCTAAAGATGAGCTTACCCTAGTGTCTCAGCTCTTGTCGTGACAGATGTATAGTCTTGTTCCCTGGCCTGGCCACTCTGCTCTATACTTCTCCATTGGAATTAGAATGAACATTATGCTGCATGCTTGTTTGTGTAGTGATCCTGAACTTCTCCATGTGATGAAAGACATGATGAGGTTTCCTAGAAAAAACAATGTAGTCATACCATGGCATGGTCAGTTGCAGAAGGTCCATGAGCAGAAGGGTTTATTTGCTTCACTAGTTGAAGATAATTAAGGGTTTGGTCCCTTGTTCAAGAGGACATTCAGGCCAAGACAATCTGCAGAGCAAGAATGCCCAGCCTTTTCTGAAGTGAAATGGGACCTGATTCTAAGATGATGTTGCTCCTGCTGCTGCTGGCAACAGACATTTATTTGGATTTTAATAAATGACAACATGTAAATTTGCACAACTCTACAAATAAGCACTGTCTTTAGCCTTGTCTATAGACAGGCTAGAGGTTCAATAACTTGCCCTGGTTTTCAAATAAGGATAAGCAGATATGCTCAATCATTTCATAACTTTAAAAAAATATGAGGTTTTTAATAAGGTTTAGTTGGGGCACAGGGGCATGCTTTAACCTATATCATATAAATAAATAGTGATATTTCATTCTTATTATAGAATATTGCTCTTGTTATTGGAGGGTGACAAATTTCACTGTCCACATTTTTTTCAGTGACATAGTGGCAAACCATGCTGGTTAGTTTCCTATTGGATTTTCTGTACATCATAGGAAGTTTATCTAAATTGTGAAAAAAGGCTTTGTTGTTAACAAATGTGTTCTTAAATGGAAAGTATAAAGTAGCCAGGTAATATTTCCTTGCATTAGCAAATTTTTAATTACTAGTTAGCATTTTGAGAGTAGCTTTTTATTCCTTCAGAGGATTTTACAAGCTACTAGCCAATTAAGTCTCTCTACTCTTTTGTGGACTTAGTCAGTTCAAATCTCACAATTCTTGTCCTGGGCAGCACTGTTAGGACTGCTTGCTGCCTTGACCATCAGATAGAGGCAGCTTGGGTGGTTTGTGTACTTCCAAACAGTTTGCATGCCGAGAGAATGATAAACCTATCTGTAGAACAAGACCAGGCCTTTTGTGGAAGAACACACAGAGCAACAAAGGAACTTGTTGAAAGCAGCAGCACTACAAAGCAAATCCACAGCTCCCTGGGACAGCTGGGAGTACTTACTTTTACAAGGCTTCTACTAAATATTTTCCTGACAGGACAGAAAACAACTTGCCTCACTTTACATGTGTCTCTTTGGAAAAAGCCATAGGTGGTTATCAGAAAAAGCATTCAATGCTTCCAAATCTTTCTTCCTTATAGTAAAATCAGCTGGAGGGGGAAAAATTGTACCTTTCTGGTTTGTGATTCATTCACCTTGGTTCTGCTTTTCAGGTTTCTTTATGAAACTATTGGGGCATGTAGTCTCTCTCTTTCCCCCCTTCTGCTCCTCCAGAAAAACCAAACCAAACAAACAGAAAAGCTAAGTTGACTGGCATGTTGCCCTACAAGTGTTTTCAAGTATTCTAAGGCCTTGAAGCTCAAACCGCACAACACAAGAGTTATAGACACATTTGCACGAGTAGCTGATACACAGCAAAGTAAATAATAAATAACCCTCGATTTCTTTGAAGGGGAAACAATTTAATAAGCATCTTTGCCTACAAATTCAAAAGCAAAAGTCTCCAGGACTCCTATGAGTTGTTGCTAGTCCTTGGTTATGTTACTAACCTATAATTCAGAGATTCTTGAAAAGAGTTAAGCAATTTTAAGACCATCATAAATTTTATTATTATTTCCTTGGATGTATTACTTGGATTCTCAGGGTGATCATTAAATTTGTATTCTCTCTGAATCATTCTGAGTGAGGGTTTATCTCCAAAAATGATCATTATCCTTTGTTAAGTTTTCAAAAGGAAAATTGGTGCTAAGGGCTAATGATTGGAGGAAATGATTTTTGAAAATGATATGGAATTATTTTTGAGGTACAATTTCTTAGATGTGTTCAGAAACTTCAGAAACCATGAAGCATTACTGGCTAACTTATAAAAATACAGAGAGGAATGTATGTTTTGCTTCTCAAGAATTCTAGGTAGAAGAAGAAAAAATAAGAGAGGATGGAAGAGGAGGGGCCAAAGGCAGAAAGACATCCCACTGAAATGTAATATCTAATTGCCCTTTCCCCAATAAGTCTCATGAAAATATGTATTTGTTGGAGCCAACGTGAAGTGGGATCACAAGCTTATAGACCCTTGCACTGGACAATTTATGCTAGAATTTGCATAAATACAAGTTTTGGATATGTGTGAAGTCGTTTTCTGCCTACAACTGTTTTCTGCAACAAGTGCTGAAAAGACACAGGGAGAGCTGAAACCTTTGCTTATAGCAGGGAACTCATACAACAACAGAACAAATTAGGCAGCTCTGGAAAATTAAAGCCTGTTTCAGGAGTACATCCACCCCTAGAGGCCCACAGCAAGCAAAACATAGAGTTCTTTTGAACATGATTTTTCAAAATGTGTTTGGCTGTTTTTATTCCACAAAAGAAAATTTTTCCAATCAATTGAACACCATTTGTCTTTGCTTCAATATACTTCCATTAACAAATATAATTGGATATATACGGCTCTGACTTACACACTAAGTGTGTTCTTCATTCCTTATTTTATACAGAACCCTTTTAGAAACAGGATGGGTATTTGAAAGTATCATTGTGCACCTAAGAAGTTCACTGTTTTTTAAAAATGATCATTCTTAGCACTGAAAAAGTTGTGGTGAGACTTTTAGGCTGTTAGACTTTGGGAGGCATTGTGGGTTGGTGAATTCCTTTTACTAAGTTTGATAGTGCGGAGCCTAGGCAGAAGAAGAGAATCCTCTGAGACAGGAATTCTTGCAGTCTTTTCCTAAGGTAGTCATCATGTAATAGAAACAGAATAGAATATTCATCACAGTACCATCCTAATGTCCTCTATAATTCCACTGTGAAGGCAATGTTAAAATATGCAAAAATGGTTCTAATAAAACTTATTATAATAGCCCTAGTGTAATGAGAAAAAAAAAGAAGGTAGGAAATGGCAGGTTTGCAAAATTGCAAGGTGTGCAAGAATATGCAGGCATGTAGTTAAGGACAGGAAGGCAAGAAGCACAAATGAAAGCAGAAAGTCACCTGGGACTCTTTCATTTTCCCTTTTAGGACTCTTCTTCTTCTTATTAAACCTTGTGTTGTTAATGCTTCTATTGTGTTATATTTTTAGGAAATATATTTAAGAATAAGTTGACAAATGTAGACATTAATAAGAAAACATTCCAACTGGGCTATACTGACAGTATCCTGGGCATTACCACGAGAGCAGGCGAAGTAACTGTTTCAGTGGTAGTTCTCATGGGGTTGGGGAGAGGGGTCTCATTTATTGTAGTTTATGGTTTGGCTCATTGTTCAAGCTTATGAGAATGACTATGATTTTTCACTAAGCAGATGACCCATTACACAAAATACTGGATCAGTGTCCATTGGCATTCCATAACTCTGTCAAAACCTGAGCTGAATGAGAGGCCGGAGTACCGGAGAGTTGCCCATTTTGGCTACAAGAACAATGCCAGGCTATATTTGTGTATAACATCTCAGTTAAGCTGTAGATAGCAGGATGTGGTCTTCTAATACTAGAGGACAGTACCAGGCTTATTGGTAGAAGTAAAACCCCAAGAATCTTGCTGGGTGCAGCCCCCTGTGTCTCACTCCACATCTGGGATGCCTTGTTCCTGTATTAGCATACTTGAAGGCCAGGAGCTAGACTTCTTTGCTCTGGCTAGTGCTTAAATGACTAATTCTGACAAATATACTTTTCTTTGTCTCCAGTCTCCCCCCCCACACCCCGCATCATTTACTATTTTTTTCCTCTTTTTAAATAATTGAATATTTTCTGTCAATTCCCACAATATATCCATTAGCTCAATGAGCTCCCTTCCCATAGCTTACTTTGCTCCTTTCCCCTTCCACAGCTGGGCATGCGCCTTTCTAGACAACACTAGCCCTATTGAGTAAAGTAAATAATCAGCCTCCAACCCTGCGTTGCCTTGAGATGGCACTCCTCTGGGGGCAGCTACCACCAAATAAGGCAGCAAGAGCCCCTTAGAGTGACCTTCAGGTCTGGGCAGCTGCAGAGCCCCTTATCTACTACTTGGGGCAGCAGCCATAAATCCTAGTCTGCCATGATGAGGCCCCTGGTCCTCATGTCCACACCAGGGTCTCCACCTCCCAGCATCTTCTAGCCCCTCCTAGCCTCCTAGGTTATATAGGTCACCTCAGACAATAGCCAGCACCTCTCACTTCTCTCTTGTGAGAAGGGGTCTTGTGAGTTCCTTTGCTGGCAATAAACCTTTTCTTTGTTCTCTGTACCTGGATGTCTGCATGGTTCTCTGGCAAAGTCCAAATAATCTAACAATATCCAAATACTTGAGATAACCACTTTTAAAACAAGGAAAAGTTTATTTTGACTCCTTATTTTGGATATTTAAGTTCATTGTTTATTAGCCCCATTGTTTTCAGGCCTGTGGCAGAGGCGGTGGCTCACCTCAGGACAGCATAAAAGTGAAGAGAGGAGAAAGAAGAGTAAGAAGGAGGAAGAAGATGACATAGAGGAAGTAGCCGAAGGAGAGGAGGATAAGGAGGAAAAAAGAGGAGGAGGAGTTTCAAATACAATCATAAGTCAAATAGCACTGGCTTTCTTTCTTTCAGGTGATTAAAAAAATCTCCATATGAATCCACTTTAGAGTATTATGTGTCATTTCTAAGTTCTGTGGCAATGCTCTTGCATATACTAAAAATAGTAGTTAACAACGTTGAAGAGCAAAGTGAATTTAAATGCCAGATCAAAGAAGGAAATGGAGACAAGATAAATGTGTGCATTGCAGTGGATTATTTCCAGAGTAAAACATAATGAAATAAAAGTTCATTCATTTGTTCTTTGGTCATGTTCTTCACAGAAGCAGTAAAGAAGGGTGCTGAGCACTGAGGGACTTCAGAAGTAAGAGGAACATTTCAGTTAAAAAGCATTCCCTTTTGTTGGCATGAGATATGATGAGCATTTGAAGTCATATCAGCTCTTGTGAAATGAGAGCACAGATAGGTTGACTAAAGTAATGGTGGCCTTTGCTTAATCATGGCTCACTGTGCTCAATATTGGCACTTCTAGAGTAGCTGTGGATCTTTTTCTTCTTTCCAGAGATCTCTCTCTTTTCTCAAAGACGAAGGGGGTCTTTGAGTTTTTTCCACTATATTTGGTCACTAGTGGCTCTTTGGAAAATTATTGGATTAGAGTTGGGCATCTAATTCAAGTTTGGCCCTACCCAAATTCGAATTTAGATATACTGTCATTTTCACGTGTGGCTGGAAATAATAGCAGGTAAAAACTTATCTGTGAGCAGTCACATTTCTCTATGAGGGTACAGAAATAAAGAAAGGAGTTTGTATTGCCTAAATTCTCGCCTACATTTGCATTCTTTCCACCCAAGAGGAAAAACTGATCACATCTCTGCCCAAATCCTAGGGATACCTTCATCTTCTTCTAATAACTTTTTTTCCATTTTAACCCAACTTGATTTCCTTTCTGTTACATAGAACTAAGGAAGCATTCAATAGCACACAAACAATATTCCTGAAAAAAAATCAGGATTGATGTTTCAAGGGAGTTAGATGATTTAGGTGATATAGATATCTGTCTTCAAATGTAATAAGTTCAGTCTCTAGTAAACTTTCCAGATCTTTTCTCTTGAGTTGCCAAAAACTTTCCTTAGATAAGGGACTGATCTGAACCTGGTTCCTTTGCACTTAGCTAACTAATGAAATCCCTTTCAAATGATGGAGCATGGACTGTAATAGTTTTTAATACTCTAGACAGGTGAGTAAAATAATTGCAACAGAAGTCCCACTTCTCTTTCTGTGCTGTCTTACCCTGTCCCCTTCCACCACCACCACCCCGCCCCACTCACACATAGAGATATCTGAAGCTACCACGGACCTTTGAGTTTTCACTTGATATTTCAATGCATATTCTGAGATCACTGCCCCTGGGCTTTACTTTGAGAATAATAGTCAAGCACTTCCATTTTGTTTTGTTGTATGCTCAAAAATTCAACTTGCAAATCAATTTTAAAGAAGCTTGCTTTAAGGAGGAAACAGTGGGATTCATGTGTGCATATAAAGGCCTGGAAAATTTATCACCAGATTTTCATAGAAGACCATTTCCTGTTCATTCAGAAGTGGCACATTACAAAGAAAGTAAATTGTCAATGAATCCCTCAAATTGATTGACACATGATAAATGTCTGCATTCCCAGAAAAAAAAAAGGGAGCTTTGATTATAAGAGAAAAGGCTTCATAAGTCTCTCTGCTTCTTATTGGTTGTTTCAAAGTGTTGAATTTAATAAGGCACAAACAACTAGAAAGAGAATAAAGAGTGACAGGCATGGAGCAGTAAGTGTAATATACAGTGCGAGAGGGGCATCCATCAAGCGGGAATACTTTCTTGGTAGAGAGAGAAAGCATTGCTGTGTAAAATGGTATAGCTTTAAAGGAATTCCAAGTCTTTATTTTTGGCCATTCGGCTGTGGTCTAGGGTTTCACAAGGATTCATGTTAGGTTTAGAGGTTATGAAATACAGTTTTCCAAATGGAAATATATGGCTTGTAATCTCAAAGAAAAAGAAAGCAAAGAGAAAGGGATGCTCCTGGCCAAAGCATCAATAATCCTGTTCATCGGATATGTAATGCTCACCCAAGGGCAGTAGCTCATTTTCCTGCTGCCTTTCTAACCTTCTTTATGTTTTTATTTAAAAAAATTCAATTCCATTAAGATATTTTATAACAAGGCTTGGTATGGTATGCATACAGACTATTCATTGAAAAAGGTCATATAAGGCATGATTTATATGCTACCTTGGCTGTTCTTTGCATTTTTCTGCTTCCTGGAATATTTCTTTTTTTAGTTAGGAGAGGCTTAGTTATGCTGCAGTAACAAATGAATCCCCCAATCCCAATGGAATAACCTAAACAAAGGATTTATTCCCTATTAATACTCATAATATTAATTATCAAGAGGTTTTAACTAAAATATCCACCAACAACCTATGCTTAGATTAGCCAGAACATGTCATCTTCTTCAGTATGAGAGACTCGATTACACATAGAATGTTTTCCCCTGTTTTAACCCTAAAATAAAATATTATCTTTTCAGACACTTCATTTGGCCTTTCTTAATCACAAGAGGCTAAGATGCTTAGCAGTTCATAATACTCAGAGTCAAAGTAGAACTGGACAAAACTAATAGTACTTATAAAAATATCTACCACTGTTACATTTTCTTGTCTTTTCCTCCAAACAGGCTGCCCTGATAAATTCAGCTCACAGGCATAGCCTATTCTTTTGAGGATTTGTTAATACCCATGTATTTTATTTATTTGGCACTTAGACTTCACTATTTTTATATGCAAATATAGTACTTATACATACAGGTAAATATGAATAAATACCTGCATCTTTATCATATCACCTATATTTGAACATAAGCACCTGGAAATCCAACCGAATAGGTTTTAGAAATAACCCTTGTGTGTTCAGAAAGTGTGAAATAAGTGATTGAGGCCTGTGTTCCAATGGCAGGGCATGAGTAAGCAAATTTTCTCATTTTAATTTTATTTATTCCATAATGCATACAAGCCTCTTTATGGAAGAAGGCATTTGTCACAACTTAATCAAGAATCTTTGCAGGCTCTGGCCATTGAAAAGGGTATTGTGGGCTCATGCTGTCAAGGACCACACACTATGTGATAGAATGCTTTCAATTTTCTAGCTTCTACTGAGCTAGTGTAGAAAAAAGAGGCAATATGGAGAGAAGGGACCCAAGAGTTGAAAAAAACTATTTTAGTGGTCAACAGGGAAAGAGGAAAATTGCATAAAGCATGAGAAGAGAAAATACAAGAATGTGTGAGGCTTGGTGCTTCTGTGCAGCAAGCTCATAAACTGAGATACTGAGATGAGATTTAATTATCTCCTGATAATGATGCAATGGAGCTGAATAGATAAAGCAGTCTATGATGCAGTTCATCTGTAGAGTTGCCACTGGTCAGGGCTTGTGGACTCTGCTTTGTTAGGTCAAAACTCAAGCATTTAAAGCTTCAATAAACCTTATCTCTGTCATTACTGAGAGTCAGGAATTTGGAACAGTTCTAGGTCAGGCAGATGGCCATCTGAAGGCATGACCGGGTCTGTAGGATCCGCCTCTAAGGGTCTCAGAAGTAGGTGAGAATGATGGAGTTTCAGTTTCACCTCACATCTACTTGGCCCTTCCATGGCTGCTTGAGGATCTTTCATCAGGGACAGACTTACTTCCCCAAGAGGGTGCCCTGGGAGAAAGAAGACAGTAAAACTTTCAATGACCTAGTATCAGCTGTCACAGATTTTGCCAATCTCCTATTGGTTACACAAGTTAACCATCATCCATGGGGACGATGACCACACGGATGTGAATCACTGGAGGCGTTGTCTGTGCAACACACAAATATCACACACTTCATAATTTAATGGAGGGAGAATCTGATTACAAATAGCAAACATCTTCCTTTCACAGACCAAAAAGAAGACATTATTTAAAAAATAGTAACTGTGTATACTCGTGGTATGAATGTAATGCATTAGGCTTGCTAATATGAAGATCTGACTTAGCTCCTTCAGCAGGCAAGGTTTGCTCTTTTCCTCTTTGCACTGTACTTACCTAAGTCACTTCTAAGCCACTGTCAGCCACAGGTCATTATGACAATGTTAAAAGTCTACGGAAATGTGAGAAACAGCTCTAATTGCTCCCTAAATAAACCTCTCCATGCAGTGTATATCCATGAGTTAGCTAACTGGAGACTAGAGTAAGCTATATTTTAATACCTAGTGAGTATTTTCTTCAACCCGTTCTCTTCTGCAAGGTTTAATGTTTTGTGGTTTATTTGTATTGTGTTGCTACCTTAGCAAAATAACATGAGCTGGCATGTGAAAATTAAAGTACATTGTTTAAACAATAATAAATTAAATAATACAATTAAATGATATAATTATTATCTTGTAGTTCTGCAGGTCAGAAGCCAGTAGCAGGTTTCCCTGGGCTAAAGTCCAAGTGTCAGCACTGGATATTCTAGGGGAGAAACCGCTTCCAGAGTTGTACAGACTGTCAGAGAATTCAGTTCAGTTCTTTGTGGTCTGAGAACTGACTTAGTGTTCCTGGTGGTGGCAGTGTTTTGGTCTGGGCAGGCAAGTTACTAACCAGAGACAATTTTGTCCCCAATGTGACATTTGGCAGTTTCTGAGGACATGTTTTTTTTTTAATAAGTTCTTTATTGTGAAAATACTGTACAGAGGGGTTACAGTTACATGAGCAAGGTAATGAGGACATTTCTTATCAAGCATTGTTGCCTCCTCCTTTGTTTTTCCCCTACCATCCCTTCCATCCCATTGAGGACATATTTTATAATTGCAGCTAAGAGACAAGTTACTAATGCCCTATCATGGATAGAAACTATAGATACAGTTTTTAGCTCCCCATAACACACAAAATAGCTTTTACTAGTAAATAATTTTGTAGTCCAAAATACCACAGGAGCCCAGCTTGAGAAATACTAAGGTAAGCTAACTGTTGTAGTGGCCAAGCAAATCTTAGTAAATTAACAACACACAAAAAAGTTTCTTACTCAGATTTTTTAATTTTAATTTTATTGTCAAGGTGATGTACAGAAGGGCTACAGTTACATAAGTAAGGTAGTGAGTACATTTCTTGTTGAGCTTGTTAGCCCTTCGTTCAGTTTTCTCCCTTTTTCCCTCCCCCACCTCCCTCCCCAAGTTGTAGAGATCATTTCCAACATATTGTCTTGTGAAGATTGCTGTTGCATTGGTTACTCCCCCCACCCTGCTTTTTTGGTTGTTATCGGTCATAGGGCTTGAACTCTGGGCCTGGGCACTGTCCTTCAACTCTTCAGCTCAAGGCAAGCACTCTACCACTTAACCCATAATGCCACTAACTGGTTAGCCCTTTGTCCTTTGTCTCACCAATTTTTTTGTTCCCCTCCCCTTTCCTAATTCAGATAAACATATATATAATACCCAGGGTATCACAATCAAATACAGTGACAACAGGGGATAAACCAAAAGGGGAAAACACAAAAGAAAAAAGAAATCACATGCTACATTAAAAACAACAACAAGGAAAAACCTCTTGTGTCCATGTCTTTGAGTTCATTTCACTTAGCATCATCCTATATGGTCATATATACATAGTGATTGAGTTATTCTGCTCATCTGCTAAGATTTTCCTAGAGGTATAATAATTATTATAAATAAGGGAAACCATGGGACCTGTGTTTCTTTGGAGAATGCTACTATACTGTTGGTAGGAGTGTAAACTTGTTCATCCACTCTGGAAAGCAGTATGGAGGTTCTTCAAAACATAGAGCTCCCCTATGACCCAGTAATCCCACTTTTGGGCATTTACCCAAATGATCACAAACAAGACCATACTAAAGCTACCAGCACAGCTATTTTATTGCAGCATTATTTACCATAGCTAAGATATTGAACCAACCCAGATGCCCCTCAGTAGATGAATGGATCAAGAAAATGTGATAGCTAGTTAACTAGCTAGCTAGCTAGATATAATGGAATTCTATGCTTCCATCAGAAAGAATGACACTGCCCCATTTGTAAGGAAATTAAAGGACTTGGAAAAATCATACTAAGTGAAGCACAGATGTTTCTGAAGGGTGGCTGTTCTGGAAGGTTCCTGGATAGGATCCATATTTCTTCATCTTGTAAGCACCAGATTCTTCAGTTATTAGCCTTCAGAGTTGTTGAAAAGGGAAATAGGAAATAGCAAAGGTTAGAGTCTGGAAGATTTCTGTGGGTCCATTCAGAAAGGGGATAGCATACTCTCCCGTGTTCAATTAATCAGCGTTTAGTTGCTTGAACCCACATAACCATTTTTAGAGATGAGACATATAGTCTATGTGCCTGTGTGAATGCTAATAATCTCTTCCAGAAAAAATATCAACAGCAGCAGCAGTAACAGGTAACGTTTATTAAGCTCTTCCATGCTAGGAAGGCATGATACAAATTATCAATATAACCTGGGTTCAAAAAGATTGAATACCTTGTCCAAGTTCATGCAGAGTTTAATGGAGAGTCCAGGGTGCATCCAGGTCAGCCCTGTCTCATAGAGCATGTGCATAACCACTAATTTAACTAGGTGGAACAGGAACTGAATACACTCCTTCTTTTGTTTGTCTTTATTTTTATGAAGTAGAAATGAGTTCTGCAAATGCAGAACTGCAAAAACAATTCTTCCAATAGAGCTGCTAGAACCCCTTCAAGAGAATATCAATATGTAGATTGACTTCCAAATGTTCATATTGATCACAAATGAATAAACATGGAAAAAAATAATATCATGGATGAAGTTTATCTTGATGGCTTTAAAATCATCCTGTTGTATTCTGGCAAGGTAGTATATGATTGTATGTTATTCAAAGAAGACTTCAGGAGTCCAGAGAGCTGCTAGGTAGAAATCTTGATATCACATTCCAGGGATCCTCAGTGCCACACAGTTTCAAGACAGTGAGCCTTTACTGAGATGAATCACCATTTCTCTTCTATGTAATAGCAGTTTACTTACATTTATCCTACGCTTGTGGCAGGCCTTTTGTCACATGCAATAGTTATAGACACTCACTAACACTTCCTCTAAGGGGTAGGAGGCACTTGGAGTTTGTTTGGCATGGATCCAAGTGGAAGCAAGAAAGAAATCCTTACTTTGGTAAGGATATACTAGTAGACAAGACATTACAGATGAATGAGAGAGGTGAGCAGACTTAAGAATCTTCCCTTACAATGGAAGAGAAACTGTGTCCTGAAATGTCTTAACTGCCTTTTCAGGGACTGAAAGCTGACCTTCTGACAACTGGATCGATGTTATGACCTGAATACAGCTCTGTTCATTTGCTTTGACCATTTTATACTAGAGAATTTTCAGTGAGTTCTGTTTTGTGCCATTAAAACTGAGCTTTTAATTAGTTAATTGATTATGTATCCTTCTATTTATTTTTTGTGCCATCCTTCAGCTTGAATTAAGGCCTGGGTGCTGTCCCTAAGCTGCTGTGTTCAAGGGTGCTGCTCTATCACCGAGCCACATCTCCACTTCTGTCTTTTTGGTGATTAGTTGATGGTAAGAGTCCCATGGACTTCCTGCCTGGGCTGACTTCTAACTGTTCCTCAGATCTCAGCCTCCTGCATATTTAGGATTATAGATGTAAGCCCCCCAGTGCCCTGCTTGAAATCCTAAATTTATCCTGTAGAAATAAAAAAATAGTTTAACTAGTCTTGTTTGTATTTCCTTTAACTCCTCTGCTAAACACTACCTGTTTCTTTTTATTTGCTTACAAGCTTATCTGTATTTTCATACTGGTTTAGGCTTTCATTCAAATAGAAAGTGTTTACTGCATACATCTGGGTATCAAGGATTGTGCTGGGCACTGGTCTAAAGTAGTTACCAAGAAAACATGAATTATCTAATGATAAGGAGGCCAGGTGCTTGTTTGAGTACCAATAACACTGGTAGTACCAATTATAATATCTAACATTTGTTAAGCTCTTAAAATCTAGGGATGCAGTTAAACTTATCATCTGCTTCTCATGAGGATGGTAGAACAAGGAGCCCTACTAACTTCCATTCTTTGATATTTAAATACAACAGTAAAAGGTATATTCACTCATTGAAATCATCCTTGCTGACGTTTTTCCCTTCTTATGTTTTCACGAAGCTGAATTTTATGTGTGCTTTTGATTTTTGAACCTCTCCTTCCACAAAGATGGTGTCAATACTATGATGGGTTATACACAATCATTTATTTGGGTCCCTGGTAGACCTAAGCCCTGATTTAATTAGCCTTATAATGTAAAGAAGGTAGTTATTAAACAAACTAATGAGCAGTATGATAAAGTAGGAGAGGAGATTGCAACCGACAAGGGGGGTTGAGAGAAGTTCATGGTTAGAGGTAACAGTGAAAAAGTGAAGTATGCTCTGAGAAGCCAGGTATGAGTATTTGTAAGGTGAGTGAAGATGAGTGTCCATCTTGGGTCTTGCTTATTCTTGAGGCTTGAGAGAGTATGGTGGAATCTCTGAATTGGAAGGTGATGATAGGAGAGAGCCCAGGAAGGGTAGAGCCTGGTGGGCTAAGATGCTCGTGAGGCAAGCTAGCAAGGCAGATAGATTATCAAAGCTTGTGGGACAGGAAAAGGTTTAGAGTTTGAATTCTAGAATTAGTAGAGAACCATTGAAGATATTTAGGCAGAAGGGAGTCATAAAAGGTTTACACTTTTAAAAGATCACTTCATGCTAGGTACTAGTAGCTCATGCCTATAACCCTAGCTACTCAGGAGGCTGAGATCTGAGGGTCATGGTTCAAAGCCAGCCTAGGCAGAAAAGTCCCTGTGGGACTCTTATCCCCAATAAACTATTTTTTAAAAAGCTGGAAGTGGTGCTGTGGCTCAAGTGGTGGAACACTAGCCTTAAACACAAAGAGGCTCAGGGACAGTGACCAGGAGACAAAAAAAAATCATTTAAGTTGTAGCATGAAGTAGTTAAAGCGTGGAGAATTGGAAATCATACATTAAGGTTCTTTTAATTTTTACCATTCAAAGATATGGTGAATCTCCTATAGTTTCCTATATCTGTGTCTATTGTAATTTTGAAGGTATCAACTCTACCAATACTTGTTCCATCCCCGTCTACTAGGAAGCAAACTTATCTGCCTTGAATACATTACCAGTTCAGTTGAGGGACTTGCAACTTTTTCCATTGCATCATTCCTCTGCTAACCACTTCTGTATCTTCTGCCAAATTCACTATAGGAATGCATCCTTTTCTTCTCAACAAGTACTTCAACTGAAATGCCACTTTGATTACAACTTTGTTTTGCTCTTCCAGACGGAGTTGATGCCTCTTCTTCTCTGAATAATATGCCTCATTAGGCAAGTACCTTCACACCGCCTAACACGGATGTTCATATGGTTCCTTGCTTTCCTGGCTTGTTTTTACTTCTTTGGGATTTGATTCAGCTTTATTGTAGCTCGTTCATCTTGTCAGTCTTAAATTAAGAGTCCTTAGGGCTCGAGAGGGAAGCATTCTTGTATGCAATGGGAGGTACACTACTGAATGAGACTTCTGAGGGGTGCAACTGTGATAAAACAATTGACTTGTTTCCATAGTACATGGAGCCTTGCATTTGCTTCAAACAGATGAAGTTTGATGTTCAAGTGGTATATGAGTTCCAAACATTCCCAGCTATAGTCACAGAAAACTCATGTAATATTGTCTTAAACCACAAAATATTATTTACATGCAAAGAAACAGTAGTTAGAGGGGCTCAGCGTTTGGTTCCAGTGATGTCAGGAAGGACTCAGTTTCTTTCATCCTTAAGATCTTTCATATTTTTGCCTAATATACAAAAGATGACTATCAAAGCTCTGCACAGAAAGTTTGTACATGAGGGCATCCAAAAGAGAAAAGAAGACACAGCCTTTCTTCTCATGTAACGCTGGCTTTTTTTTCCAGAGGAAAAGATTTTTCATGGAAGCTCAGTGCATTTCTATTAATCAAATAGAATTAGATTACACAGGATTGGGAAAGTAGCTCAATGATAGAACCTTTGTGTAATAGGCACAAGGCTCTAGGAGCTATTCCCAGCACCATAAAAAATAAAAAAGAAAGATTTCCAGATGAGTGCCCAGTTGCACACACCTGTAATCCTAACTACTCCAGAGATTGAGATCTGAGAGTTGAAGTTCAGACCCAGCCTGGAAAGATAAATGTGAGAGATTCTTATTTTTAACCAGCCAGGAAAAGTCAGAAGTGGAAGTGTGGTTCAAGTAGTAGAGTATCATCCTTGAGCAGAAAATGCCAAACAAGGGCAACAGGCCCTGAGTTCAAGCCCCAATACCAGTATGCAAGCACATGCCCACACATGCACACAAAAATGATAATAAAAATAAAAGAAAGACTTAAGTCACAGGTTACTGCTAAATACTGATCAACACCAACAAAAACAACATCTTTGCCATACTGGCTTAAACCAGCCATTAGACATTATCTAAGTCTGAGCTCATTTTTCTTTTCCACAGAAAAATTGCATTCTATTATCAAGGAGGGAGCATACTTCTGCCACACTCAGGATGCGAAATTATCATCATAAAATATTAAATTCCAAGAAAAGAACCATAGGAGGAAATATCAGAGACGAGGAAATGGAAGCCACTGAGATGACTGGCTCTCCAGTTCTCTGGAACGAAACGATCTTGAGTAATTCCTTTAGCACTCCGGATAGGAGGAGGAGCTTAGGCTGTTCTGCACATCACAGATTCCTGAAAACAGAAAGAAGGAAAAAAAGCATAAAACAGATCTAAAAAGAGAGCTTCATTTAAATCCATGGTGGACTCATAGTTGGAATATGATTAACATAGTCATAAACAATCCTAGCTGATACACCTTCCAAACCTACAAACCCAGAACAGGATAGGGATGGTACACTTCCATGTTATAGCCACCAAGGAAAACCCAGGAAGCTTGGAACAAAAATACTGTGACAAAGAGGGGAAGTGAAAAATAAAATTGGTCAGGTGTGATAATTAAATATCCCAGTGTTAGAGCATTTGAGAATAGTCACTCTGACAGTTGCCATATGCTTTGTGGGAATTTAGGAATATAACATTCTGGCAACATTCTGTGATTTGGAGGAATGGCAGCACAAGAATATATTCTGGCTCTACTGTTGAATCTTAGAATTTGTACTTCCATCAACTTGGTTTTCTCTCTCTCTCTATGTATATATAATATCCATGTATACATATTGATATGTATGCATCAATATTATGTTTATTTTTATTTATGTTTAAGGCTCTTTCTAGTAAGGCAATCAAGTACCAAATTAAATTGTAAGTAAAGATATTTGTTCTGTGTTATTAAGGACACTGAAGAAACAAAATGCAATAGATTTGTGGAGTGGAATCAGGGGCCTCTTTATGTATGGAACAGAGATACATTGCAACTGGATGTTAATGCAAAAACAAGTCTGTAGTTGACTGCAGTATGAAAATAAAAGGTCCTCTTTAGTTTGTAGGACATCTAAGTTTACTAACTACTGGATAATCAGATATGAGATTAAATGAATCAGAATATCAGGGCTGTCACTAAACCAGCTGGCACCCCATCTTTAGGCAGAATTGCACTAATAGATACCAGGTATGCTCAAATACAAAGGGGAGGGGAGTTGCTTTCTTTCATGATTTATTTTTCTCTAGACTACATAACCTTGCTTTATATGTAGAGCTTTACAAATGATACTTTGAAAAGACCCAGTGAGCTGAAATGGCCTCACCCAGTGTTTGTTTTAGGTGCTCAATAAGAATCCTTGTTGAGAATGGTTTAAACAACAAAAAAAGAGCAATTGAATTGAACACAGAGATGATCGTGATTCCAAGCACTGTGACTTGACTCTTACAAGTAATGGAAGTTGTTCTAAACAGACTTTTGAAGATCATTTTTGAAAAGCAATCTAAGAGACAGGTACATTGTGAATGGACATCAGCGTATATGCTTGTATAAGAATGGATTTTAAGACTAGAAGCTGTTAATATTTTATAAATTGGTACTTGTGCCTTTAAAGATGACTTTGAGAGACAGCATGAGGATGATTTAAGGTAGGTCTCAAATCAGAGAGGAAGCAGTGGTCTGGAAAACTCACAAGGAACAGAAGACAACTTTTCATAGTGGAGACACACATGTGAGAGTTTCAAGAAGACGTTTATTTTCAAACTTCAGATGAAATTAATGAAATTAAAAGTACAAGTAGATCTTTAATTATTTGTTTCTGTATCCTAAAGTACTAATATGTACAAATTGGCCATTCTGCCATTTAACTTTATTTATTTTTTAGTACTGGAATTTTAAGCTCAGGGCCTCATGCTTACTAGGTAGGTGATCTACTACTTGGGCCTTGATCCCAACCCTTTTGGCTTTAGTTATTTTTCAATAGAGTCTTGCTTTTTTTGTGGGGGGGGGGCCGCTGGGGAGCTGGACCAACCTTGAACTATGATCCTTGTAACTCTGCCAGCCAAATAGCTGAGATAACAAGTGTAAGCCACCAAACCCATGCTTTGTTTAATGCTTTTATTGAGAAAAATAGAATGCAGTACATATATTCAAGGCTGCCTTTTATTTCATATTCCAGGTACTCTTTTAGTTTATTCTCACTTCGTCCTACTTGGATACATTACATTTTAATGTTACAGATGAAGTGTTAGTATCTAAAGAGAGTTCTATCTGTAGTCAGTGATGGGAATGATATATGATAACTCATGAGAAAATGTTATATACTTTGTAAGGAGGTAAATGGCTAGTTGCCATATTGCTTGATGATTGATTGTTAAACTTAGGGTTTAGGTTTCATACTTGTATTAATTGTATTGGTATTTCCCCTTTTTTTTCCAGAGAAACAGAGTTAAGAAGGTATTTATAAATACATGTACATAGAAAGAACTTATAAGGGATTTACTCACATAATTATGGAGGTTAACAAGGTCCAAAGCCTTCTGGAGAGCCAAGAGAACCAATGGCTCTCTTAGTTCAAGTCCAAAGCTTAACAAGCACAGGACTTAGAAAGGACAAATATTTTAGTTAGAGCCTGAAGGTAGGACAGAGCCACGCTTCCAGCTCAGAACTATGTGACATTCCTCTTAACAGGAATGTAGGAAACACCTACTTTTGTTCTGGTCATTCCTTCAGCTGATTAGTCAGGGCCCACCCACAATCCCTAAGTCAATAAATATTTACTCAATAGATACATGTTTACCTTATCTGAAATGCTATTATAGAACTATCTCAAGTAATGTTTGACCAAGTATCTGGGCACCCATAACCTAATCAAGTTGATGAATAAAATTATCCACACAGGGCTGAGAAGGTGGCTCAGTGGTAGAGCGCTTGCCTTGCATGCATGAGGCCCTGGGTTCGATTCCCCAGCACCACATAAGCAAAAAGAAAAAAAGCCAAAAGTGGCGCTGTTGCCCAAGTGGTAGAGTGCTAGCCTTGAGCTGAAGAGCTGAGGGACAGCGCCCAGGCCCAGAGTTCAGGCCCCACGACCGGACCCCCCAAAAATTATCCACACAATACTTAAGGAAATGTGAGTATTATTTTTGTTCCAGGGAGGATTATATCCAGTTGCCTCCCAAAACAGTATGTGGAAAGTATTATAAGATAGTACCACGGGCTTTGCTTTGTTGTGTTTTAAATTCAACCTGTAAGGAGATTTCTATATGGATGGTCCCTGTTATGATAATTCATCTCCTTTTTTTTGCGTTGGTGAAGAAATGGGCAAATTGGGCCCAAATGACATGATAATACTATACTATTTCCATCTTTTGACTTTTAACAGAAACACAGCAGACTATAAAGATGAGTTGTATTGAACTGACCTGCAGCCATCTAATTTTGGTATGGGAGCCAAAAACATAGGCTGGGTGGTCTGAGAAGATTTCTCTGAAAAGGTAACATTTAAACTGAGATCCAACTGATTTTAAGGTCCATGATTTGAGGATGCAGAGCATTTCAGAAAGAGGGACATGCAGTTACAAAAGCCCTAACATGGAAATGGTAATGGAATATATTGTGTGCCTAATGCCTTCAAGTCTAGAACACTGATAAAGGATAAAGGTGGGCTGACTTAGTGGGGGTCTGAATAAGTCTTCCTACAGCTTCCTAAGTGGCCTTCTGAATCAAACAGTGTGCTCAAGGATGCTGAGGGCAAACTCTGAGAGGATGGAGAAGGATGGAAATGAATCAAGAAGCCTGGATGTCATCCTGGCTCATGGATACTATTGAAGTTGGAAAGAAGGCAGAAGAGGAAAACAAAACAAAACAAAACCAGTTAGACTGCCCTGGAGACCAGACCTTTCTCAAGTTAGAAGAGAAGAAATAGGCGTAAGGGAAGAAACTGTTGTTATATAGCAATCCTGCCATCTTGTAAACAAGACTTTCTATGCTTAAATTTGCCTAGCATAGCTGGAAATTTCTCTTTAAGAGGGCAGAGAGATATAGGGAAGAGGGAAGGGAGAGAGAGAGAGAGAGAGAGAGAGAGAGAGAGAGAGAGAGAGAGAAGCACCTTAATATTCTCCTTACAGCTATTTTCATATCCACTTTAGGGATGAGGAAGCCAAGCACATAATGGATAAGAAACTTACTCAATAAATAAATGGCAGAAATAGCATTTAAAAGCAGGTCTGTTTTTATACCAAAGTGGATCTGAGTGCTCTTTTTACAGACCAGGATCAATCAATGAATTTTCTTTGTGTTCTAAAAGAATTTACTTATCTCACAGGGTAAACTCTTGACTTATTCAGTTGGATTGGACCCAGTTAATTTCATCTTTGTGCTTTGGTACCTTTATTTATTTTTGGAAACATTATATATATGCATCTATATGTATATATATATATATATATATATATATATATATATATATATATGTAGTTCTGTTTGAAGAAATGACAAATGTTCACTGTTTTGAGAGTTTGATGATGTCCCATTGTTCAGTCTGTTTCCATGGAGAGGATTGATAGCAGTCCTAAATGTATGATCATCCTATCTGCATTGCTACACTGAAAGGCCCATAGCCAAACCCGATTCCTCATCACACTGCACTGTTGTTGTTTTTTAAATCTCATATTGCTTATCTCTTCCTCTCTACCTCTTCTTTTCAGCATTTTACCTAGTGTTTATATTTTGTTCTATATATTTACCTAGTGTCTATATTTTCCCTTACACAAAAGATTAACCTGTGAAGTCAACATTATAATTTTGCAGGTTTTCTTTTCAGTAGTCAGTTTGACAACTGTTGATGAAAATATCAGTCTCTGTGTATAAATGTAGTAAATATATATCTTTTTCAAAGAGATGTCCTTTCTGAGACTAAAGAATCTCAATGACATATCAAAACTTATAAACGATCAATGTTTTTAGGGGGAGGAGTTCCAGATGCGATGTGCTTATTCTTAATTCCCAATTTCAATTGAAAAATATATTTATTTAAAATATAGCTACTTCTTAAGTGTGAAAGCCCTAGAATGCAGGTGGTCACCTATGAAAGTTCTTTTGAAGAAAAATCTGGCATATACTATATTTTCTCTCATAACAATAAAAACAAGTTGCTGCACCAGACATCATACATGTTTTATCAAGATCCCCTTATTTTACCCTCATAACATTTCCATTGGTTTTTTTTTTCAGAAAAGGAAATTAAATACTCAGAGAGGTTAAATGCCTTACGTAAGGAGGTTTCACCCAGATGAAGTACCAGAATGTAGCTCTGAACCTATACCAGTCTTGGAATCATCTTGGAAAGTTAGGCTTGGGGTGAAGAAATGTACTGTATCTGTAATAATCTCATAAGCTGTGATACAAGTTACAGCTTAGAAATGAGGCCCTGCCCTTCCCAAAGCCTAAAATTCCCACTGGGTTACCATTGCTAAAAATGACTTTAGAAAGGACATTTAACAGCAAAGTTTTCAAGGGTTTCTAAATTTGGAGGTGCAAATTTCTGTAAAGGTAAAGGAGTTGTGCTTTGAGCTCAGAAGAACTTAGACATGTAAGGAAGAAGTAAGTTGTTTAACTTTCTTAGGAAAGAAAAGAAACGTAAGACATCATATGAAAAATAGGAGCAGATTTTTTTTTTAAAAAAGAAGAGGAATGGAAAATAGATGAATGCTCAAGGAGAACTGCAGACAATATCTGTGTTAGGCCACGTGGCAACTACCTGAAAGCCTCAGCCATCGGCAGTCTATAAATTTATGATGCTGGTCATGATGGTATGCAGCAATACATAGGAACTGCAAACTGGGAAAAAGAGGAAAAGAAAAGTATCTGCCTTTCATTACACCATAAATCTAGGAGAAAAATATTCTCTCTTCATATGTCAAGGGTAAAATTGTGCCTGGAGTTCTCTATTTCATTTGGCATACCTTATTCTCATCTTGGATCACCTGGGGGTGTTCAGATGAAGACAAACGAAAGGAGCACAGAACAGAAATGTCGACTGATAGGCAAGTCCATTTGACTTTTCCTTTCTGCTGTGGATTGACCATAGGCAGAAATTTTAAGGCAAGAGGAAGAGATGAAGGGAGGAAAGGAAAAATCAGGAGAAAGAATTTGTTTATTTGTTTCTGGGGTTGTTTTTTTTTTGGTAAATACCATTGTAAATAATAGTAAAGAGAAATATTTTCCAAGAGATGGATGAGTTACATAGAACTGGTATCTCACACATACAATCCTATCAAGGGTTGAGGTTTGTAATCCCGGGCAAGAAAGTCTGTAAGATTCTTATTTCTGGTTAACCACCAAAAAGCCAGAAGTGGTGCTCTATCTTAAGTGGTAGAGTAGCAGCCTTGACCAAAAAACTGAAGGGACAGTGTCCAGGCCCCAGTAAGGGCACAGAATTTAAAGAAATATTCAAAAAAGGAGTTTCATGGAAGTTGGACAGAATGGCACATGCCTGTAATCCCAGCATTTTTTTTGTTTTGAGAGGCTGGGAGAATTGTGATCTTGAGTCCAGCCTGGGGCATAGTAACAAGATACAGTCTAAAGAAAGGGGAAGGAGGTAGGTAACATGACCTATGTGCTTTCCCGGTAGAGTTAATAGGGATGCTTTTTGAAGATAAAATAGTTGCCTCTGCTGTTAGCCCTATGCCTTGAGTCTAATGTCCTGTCCTGTGTATTAGAAAAGAGCATCCTTAGTCTGCTGAGATGGTTCCCAAATATGAAGAAGTGCTTCTATGTACAGTGGGCTCACTCTGTGTCATTGGAGTTCAACACCAGGGTCAGATCACCTTGATGCCTGAAGTATGTGCATGGCAGGTGTTAGGAAGCCTTACCTAAAAAAGCAAGCTCAAAAGAGAAGACAAGATTAAGAAACTAATGTATTTGTGTATCTAATGAAATAAAACTTAGATAAACCTAGCACATTTATTGAATGTCTGCTCTGGGCCAGGCCCTGTGGTTAATGCTCGTATTTATTTATTTAACGTTAACAATGACAGATACATCCATTAATAAATATATGAAAATTATGAAATGTTAATAATAGATTAGTGGCCTAAGCCCTGTTGGAACTTTTGTACTCTATCAATTACTTGGTGAAGATTCAGCAGTGGAGATTTCGTACTTCCTTAAAGGCGAGGTGGCTTGAATACTTAGATATTTGCAGGTGTACATTTCTTTGCTTCCTTCCTTTAGCTTAGCTGGGTTATTTGTTCTCAAATATTTGCTTTCAGTTTGAATACACAAAGCAATATAACTCGTACCCTACAGTTGATTTCCGTGATCCCCATTGATAAGTTTGACTCTGTGTAACCTTTGCTGTAGGCTCTGGCTTTAGCATTTAAATATGCTCTCTTAAGAAATGACTTTATTTATGTGTAGATTGTTTGAACTTTTCATTTACTTATGTATGTATATATGTTTTAAAATCCTCCATTATCTCTCATACTTTTACACATGCCCTTTCTATGTGGTACATTTTTATTACTTACAGGTTTAATTTAAAATATATAACATATCGAACAGAAGGGTGATGATATTTTAATATAGCTTCAGATCTTTAATGTGCTTCATTAAGAATAATAAGGGCATGTTGTACCATATTGATCATTATCAATGTAACTCACTAAGAAAAGATATATGTAGTTTTCATATATAAAGTTCTGTCTACATTTTTGTGCAGACTAAAACAACATAGCCTGCTGATTTTGACCAGCAGATTCCAGGGTGATGGATGAAGAAATACCCTTGCAGTGATATCTCATATTTAACAATTTTAGTATTAAATAAGTACTAATCAATACTACCATGACATGAGGAATGGGTCAATTGACAGATATGGTTAAACCAAAGGTGTCTCACCAGCCTCTGCTTTTATAGGCTCAGAATGTCCTGAAGCTAGCTTCGGGAATTATGGGAAGATAAACAAAAGGCACATTCTGAGAAGTAGGTAAGTAACAAGAAATCAAGGAGAACTGAGGTACACAGTTTCAGTAATGGATCCAAGATGCCAGGAATCACAGAGTTAAGTATACAGGGACTTCTGTCTTTTGACAGGATTATTGCAGATCAAACACACACACACATACACACACACAGAGGTTTTTTTTTTTTTTTTTTTTTTAACCAATATCATTCAAACACTAGTCAAATCTCCTGCAGCCAGTCATGGTATCCACAGGGCGCAAGGATTCTCACAAAAGTAAAAAATACTTTGGAGTTTTTTGGAATAATTTTATGTAAGTGTATCATGCAAGCTATAAGATGTTATTATTTTCTTTTATCTGCATTTTACATACATAGACATTAGCTTAAGACTGCATTAATGCAGTCATTATCCCTCAGTTTGTCTTTTATGTGTTTGACATTAACAGACACTTGCAATTACCATATTTTCATATATATTTTTAATTACACAAGTAGTCTGTGAGATTGGCCCAAATAGTTACCTGTGAATTAACTGGTGGAAATTCATTTCAAGGAGACTGAGAAATCTTCAAAATGTATGGGATTATCAAGTTTGTTTCTTGTGTTAAATGTACATTTATGACATTTAAAGATAAATGGAATTAGATATTAATGAATAAATATCTTTTTAGATGATTTTTATATAATATAAATACATCTCAGGGTTCTATAACCTTAAGATAGTACAGCATATAAAATAATTCTCAATTTTACATGTCTCTTCAAAACTTTGAAATTAATTTTGTTTATTATAAATGGCAATTCTTCTTAACACTATATACTTTCTTTCTTCTCTTTCCACAGATTTTCCCCCTACATTGTTCAGGAGCCAGGATTTCTATCATAGCTCTTCTCTTTCTACTCATCCTTCTCTCTTTCTCTCACCCCAACCTTTTCTTTACTCTCAGCTAGATATACTCTCTCTTTAGTCTGCAGCTTAATACTTTTTCAGTTCTGTTTTTGATATATTTCACATCATTTGAAAGCAACATTGAGCTAGGTGCTGCTGATCAAGAGTATGAGGCACTGAGTTCAAGCACTAGTACCAGAAAAAAAAGAAAGAAAATAATAAAAAGGAAAGGTGATGATGCAAAATAAATTTATTTTGTGTAGGAACTGAAGACTTACATCACTACCAAAACTTATTCTTAATAAACATAATATAAACATAAAGTAAACATAATTAAAATGAACATAACATTTTGAATAAACATAATAAACATTTATTCATAATAAACATAAATATAATGCTTATTAAATTTATTATTAATACTAAGCTTCCAAGAAAAAAGAATTCCTTTGAGGAAAAACCTCACATTCACAGTGAATTAAATCAATAAAAATGGTAAAAATAAAAAAGAATGGAATTCATTAATTCAGTATACACATAAAATATAATACTCCCCAAATCCAGCAAATCACAAAATTGTAACATCCTGAGTAAATATTCACCTTCAGAGAAAGATGATCAAGACATCATAGAAGACATTAAATACTAAAGCTGCTATAAAGGAAAAAGAAAAAGGAAAAAAAAAACCTTTATTTTGTGCATAGTGAGTCCAGTGAAATATTTTCTAGTTCTTATACTGACTTTATGTAGATGAAAGAAAATATCAACAAGTTTGGGAGAAGTCACAAGATCAATTACATTTAAAAAGACGAATGTGTGTGGTTTTTTGTTAAGAATTAAGTGTAGTTGGAGACTAATAGCTACCTCTGCCTCTTTCTTGTGTTAGAAAGGAAGAGCCGATTTATATAATAAAGAGGTAACACATTATCACATGACATTAAAAGACAGAAAAACTTCAAAATAGACAATCTGTTGATTCATATTCTGGGGCAACCTGAAGAAATGGATTTTATCCTTGGACTCCTGTGGCTATAGAGTGAGGAATAAGAATGCTCTGGGTTTATGGATATGTTTTTTCTGCCCTAGAGTCAATGACTATGCAACATTGAAGAAAACATCCCCAAATTCCTTCTTTCTTCTTTGTTGGTGTATGTGATGTATTTCTTCTTTCTGGAATTTACTAAGCCTATGAATATTTTAAATCAATTATCTAATCAGGAGAGTTTTTTTTCCTGTTTCCACTAATTTAAAACATTTGACCAAATCAAATAGTTAAATACAAAATGCCAAATACTATAAAGATAAAGTATTTGGTAGGGTTTTATTTCCTTAGATTTAAATTTCTCCAACTGTAAATCGTAATTGTGCTTGTTTAATTTTAAAATAGGCTGCATGTCTTTTAAGTATATATTTAGCTCACTTTTTCCCAGTGTCTCTCCCTGTTGATAACAAAGAATGTACATATATGCTTAACCCCAGGTGTCAGGATTGAAGTAGTCTGTAAATTAACATTCTCTCTGAAGTATGACATAATCATGTGCCCTAACCATAACCCTAGGATTGTTACCTGCCTTGGATGAGAAGTGGATGAATACCATGTTATTCTGTCTTGCTCATCATAGCTTGATTGAGTCTTTCATTGAAGTCAAGAAAAGGAAATTCATGATTGGCTTCCCTTCATTTCATTTCAGAAAACTTCAAGCTTTTTTTTTCTTTACTATGCTAGCAAGAAATTATGTATTGTCCATTGGGGAAGTAGCTGCATCTATCAATAAATAAGATTTCTAGTTATCCAAGTAGCCCTGCTGTTAGACTTTTAAATTTCAGTTTGGAGAGCAAATGTTCAAAATGTTCCAAGTACAGCACAGAAACTTGTGGACTGGAGGAACTTTCTTCTGGTTGGTTCAGAAGACAAAATATTTGTAAGGTACATAAAGACCTTTTGTTTAGCACCCATAAAAGTGGTCATTTTGCCTCCAGGAGAAATTTTATATAGAGTTAGCATTTCTGGTGCCAGCCTCTCCCTGACTACTTAGCATTCTTCTAAGGATACATTTATATCTTGATTTGTTGCAACATCATAAAGTACTTGTGTGGTCATCCTTTAACGAGTACTGCCTGTGTCTGAGACTTACTTCTGTCCTCTGGAACCACCTGAAAGGGCCAGACATACCTTTATCTCAGCCCCAGGGTGAGATGGAACTAATTCTCTCTTTCTTAACCCTTTAGCTTGTCCTAGCTTACTATTCATTGCTCAGGGAGCTTTATAAACATTTCCTTCTGAGGGCATAGCTGATGCTCAGCCTCTCCGTGTCACTTCCCAGTGTCTCTGGCTGCTTCATTTGACCAGCCTTGAATAAGACAATTGGGGAATTCTTGACTTCTGAGTAGTGTCTCTGACAATGTCAAGAGATGCTTTATGGGATACCCTTTGCTCCTAAATTGGACTCCATGTCAATCTCTAGGATACCTTAATGACCTCTCTTTGAGATATTGTGCCCACATTAACTTGAGGTATTATTGCTCCTTTAGTTTAAGAGGACTTTTAGTTTTTGTTTAAAGGACTGTTCCTTTGCTGATTAAGTGGGGAAAAAAAACTTCTCCGATTAAGTGGGGGGAAAGATATATTGAAAATTCATTTAATTTCTCTAGGTTCTTTAATGGCTTAAGTGACTTTCTTATCTACTACTTGAGTATCAAAGATTTTTTAATATTAAAAATGTCATATATATCTTGAAAGCAGCCTTTGGATCCCTGGCTGACAAAATCTCTCTGGTTATAGAAAGTGTTAGCAGTGTGTGAGTGAAACATGATGATTTGGAAGTCATTTGGACCATGTTAGAAAAGGAGTCACACTGAATTATTTTTTTTCTGGTGTAAGATCAATACTGTCTAGACATGGTCTCATTAGGACTTTGCATTGACCAAGGCCGACTGAGATTCCTGTAATCTTGGCTGGTGGTGGCATGTGTGTGTACAATGCCGAATATGTCAACTTTGTGCTTCCCAGCACTTTTCCACCCAAGCACAGGGCTGTCCTTGAAGATGCCATAGGTCCACTCCTGACACTGTCAAGACTGGAATTCTGCACATTCTAGGAGCTGCTCTGTTGGCAGTCCTAACATGCATGGCGGCAGCTGCACAGGGAACAGGAAAGTTCTTGGGGCACTCCAACTCCGTGTGGTCTCCAAATCATAAAAGCTGAAATAGTGGTAGTTCATCTCAATGTAAAAGCTCCCAGTCCCTCCCCGAAAGTCAGGTAACTTTTCTGTCAATATTACCATGAATTTCTACAAATAATATCTTCATGTCTAGAAATGATATTCTTTTTTTTTAATATTGAGTAACTGAGACCATTGGATTCCTCACTTAGGACAAGAACTTAAAAGCCTTATCGTCTCCTCAATAAAGATTCAGACCATGGGGTGGGCTGCTCTGCACAGAATCTTTAATCCTTCATTTGAAGTTACTTGGTGCTTTGTGAGGGAGTGAAAGCAGTGACTGACTCACTAGAGGCCAGAAGTGACCCAGCCCAACCAGAGATCTGACAGTGGAATATACATGTTATTTGTCCAGTGTCTACTTTTCAACTTTGGCACAATGAGAAATAATGCTGATTATACAAAAGAATGCTGATGATAAAAAGATCTCTTTCTGGGAATTTAAGCGTTCCAGTAGATTAGCATTATTGATCATTCTCTTTTCACATAGTTTACAGATGATTTTGGAATCCTGAAACTATTATTCTCCCTTGTCTAGTGTAATTACCAGAACAACGGATAGTCTAATTAAAAGACAACAAGGATGCTTTCTAATTGTTCTAATAAATTATGTTAATACACAATGCATGCCGTTACTTTTCAACAGGAATTTATTTAATAGATTGACAGCTTGTCCTTTACTGCCACAATCTCAAATTCCATTTCTTCTAAACAAGACAGCTGACAACTTACAAGAGGATGGTTAAGTACTGAGAAATCTATTGGATCTTTAAGAGAATCTAAGTTTCCAGGAAGTACATATGAATGAAGATGACATTTTAAGTTCTCTAGATAAAATAATCATTCCCCAAAAAAGGAGAGTAAAACAACAACAACAACAAAAAAGATTGTTAGTGTTTAAAGCAAAAAATCAGAAACAGATTGTTATAATGAAGGTAAAAGACTTTTTCTGTTTTCAAGTGTGGTAAGTACTACAAGATAATATAATACTCAAGTAATTGTGTTATGTAATTCATACCAAGCTGTATTTCGCGAGAGTGAGATAGAACTCTCATCAGTCATGCCATGATATGGGCAAAACTTCAGAACATTCCCGAGATACTGATTCTCTACAGAGGAGTAGATGGCTGGGCAGAGAGACAGCATGAAAAACTGGGGGTTGGAGGGGCATCAAAGTAGCATCTTTCTCTGAAGGGGTCTGAAGACTGGGAATTCCTGAGGACAGAGTATAAATTTGATCAACTGTGTAACTGTGATATTTTCTTCACAACCACTGGCATTAGAAGGTTTTCACTTAGTAAATAATGCAGAGTATACATTAGGAAATGTTAATGTTTTGACAAAAAAAAAAAGGCTGATGAAAGCTGGGGACTTCAAAGCTGTGGGAAAACAGAACCACTTCACTTGATGTGCTGCCATGCAGCCACAATCTCATCGCCTGCTGCTCCCCTCACTGATCACAGGCATGAAATCACTGACAGGGCGGAAGGGGGGCGAAAGTGGAGTGGAGAAGGCATAGACTACCTGGTTCTCCCATTTTTATGGCCCACTAATACCTCTGACCAATCCATAAACTAGATCTCGATATCTTTTTAGACTAAAGAAAATGTTAATGATCATTTATTGAAAAGGTATCATTAGAGCAAACATTGCTTTAAATACTACTACTATGTTTACCAGTGTCACTTATGTGGTAGCTCCTTGTGATACAAAGTCTAAATTCTTTAATGAAGGGAGAGGGCCTCAGCCACCCTCCCTCTTAATTTGCTTCTACAGAATTCCTGAACTTCAGACAAGTATTAATTCCTATTACTTACCAACCTGTTACCCTCTTTGCTTCTCCCAAGGCTTTTGTGGATGTTACCCCCTGCACCATGTCAGTGATACGATCACTCATTAAAATAAATGCATTTCCACTTCTCACATATTACTGATATTACTTGTCATATGTCTATTCCTCTTGCCAGAATCAGAGTTCCTACGGCCTGGTACTATTTCAATTCAGTAGGATCCACTATTATATAACTTTCCCTTCATGTATTATTTTTGAGTTTCTACTGACACTCAGGAACTTAAAGCTTTCAAGTACTGAATGAAAGTATCAGTCAACTGTCAATCCAAAATCCTATAACCAGTGAAAATTCAGTAATGAATGGAAGAGTCAAGGTCTTCTTTCATGAAGACTCTGAGAACATGTTATCAGCAGAAACACCATCAAAGAATGGCTAGGGAAAGCTGTCTCAATGTAAAAGGAACAGTTACAAATAGAATCCTGAAACACCAGGAAGGAAGAAAAAGTGTGAGGGAAAGTATTGATCCTTTTGAGATTTCCAAATAATGTTTAGAAGTTGAAAGAGAAATTGCAATATAGATGCAATGGATATAAATGCATTTAGAGGAGAACCTAAGTAATTATTTTGTAAATGGAGGATGGTAAAAAATATAATGGAAGTAGTTTTATTTTACACTTCAGTCAAACTGATAAAATGATGACACAAATAATCTACTATGTTATGAACGCATAATGTATACCTAATGAAACCACTAAAACTATACAAGAGATACATTCAAGAACACTTTAGATAAATCAAAATTGAATTCCCTCCAGATGGCCAAATTGCCTGCAAAAATAGGTGGAAAACAGAAAACAAAGAGAAAAAATATACTAAAAATTAGCAGGATGAATCTTAAAATACCAATAAATGGATTTAAGTTGAGTGGTTTACATATGTCACTTAAAATACAGAGATTAATGGAGTTTTGTTTTTTTAAATAACCCAACTGTTTATTCTGTATAAGCTCATTTCAAAAATAATATCAAATGACAAATGTTGAGGAATATTATTATCAAACAAATTTTGTTCACAATAAAGTAGGAATAGTTCAATACTTTAAAAAATGTTAGTAAAACTGATAATAATAACACATGACTAATATTAGGAATGAAACAGGTGAATCACTACTAAATAGCAAAAGGGTAATAAAGCCATTCTGCACATTGAAATTTAACAACTGAGATAAAATAGCTAGTTCCTCAAAAACATACTTTCTTCCAATATACCTACTATGAAATCATTTCATATGGCCTATTGTTGTAAGCTGAATTAATCCAGAAGCCACATTCTGGGAGATGGACGATTGGAGTCTTTATTACAACACTAGCAATCTGCAGGCCACCCATTGTTACAAAGGCCTGCAGCCCCCAAATACACATAACATAGCTAGGAAACAGGCTAGAGAGGAAAGAAAGAACAAAAACAATACCAACAAACCAATTCAGTTCCAATGGAGAGCTGAATTGGGATGCCATGGTGACTGGAGACAAGCAAGAAGACAGGAGACAGGAGACAGGACACAATCACAGAGGTACACAATCACAGATATACACTTGGCATGGCATAATGGCAGCTGGGCTGGGCTGGGCCTAAATAGGGTCTGAGCAGGGGGTAGGTCCACAGGAAATTCCCATTCCCAGGCACTGGACTGACAGACTCAGTAACCTATCAGTCAAGTGCCCACACCTGCCTCCAGGGATCTAGGCTAGCCCATCACCTAGGAGGCAGGTGATGGGCAGGGGCGTTTCCTTCCTCCAGCATGAAGACAAGATGCCAATCCTACTATCCACCTTGTGGCCAATATGGTGCTGGTCAAACCTGACCTGCTTACTTCACTATAACATTTAAGAAAATTTAATTCATCGTTTAAGAATTCAGAAATGCATTATCTCAGTGTAGATGGAATTACTGGAGACTTCTATCAGATATCTTAAAGAGGGATTGACACCTAGTTTACACATTTTTTTCTAATCCAAATAAAATTTACCTAGATTCTCTAATCAAGCAGAAGTAGTATGAAATAGAAACACAACTTTGACCAATATAGATAGAAAAAAATCCTTAACAAAGTAATAGCAAATAGAATTTAGTAAAAAGAATTGCACATTATGATAAAATGTGTTCTACTTTAGGGACTCAAGATTGGCTCAATCAATATTAAAAAAGTTTAACCCCCCCACAGCATTTTTACAATAAAACAAAAATTTTTAAAAAGTTGATCAATGTTAACAATCACAATAGCTGATTGAAGAGGACAAAAATAACAGATTTTAAAAAGCATTTAACTGAATTCAACACTAATTTGTGATTTAAAAATTTGTCAGTAAAGGAGGACTAGAAAGTTACTTCTTCATCTTCATAAAGAACATCTATAAAAATCCACAGCTCATATTTTATTTAATGATGAAAACCTGATTATTTTCCTTGTAGATTTTGTGTAGTCAGACAGGATATTTATTCTTGGTAACCCTGTTCACCATAGTGCAGTAAATTCTAGTCAATGCAATAAATCAAGGAAAGGTACTAAGAGATATATAGATAGAAAGGAGGAAAGAAAATAACATATGCTGATGACATAGTTCTTTTGTGTGCAAGTACCAGACCTTGAACTCAGGGTCTGGGTACTCTCCTTTGGCTAGTATTCTGCCAGTTAAGTCACAACTCCACTTCTAGTGTGTGTGTGTGTGTGTGTGTGTGTGTGTGTGTGTGATTACTTGGAGTTAAGAGTTTCATGGACTTTCCTGTTTGGGCTGGCTTCAAATCACAATTCTCAGGTCTTGGCCTCCTGAGAAGCTAGGATTACAGGATTACTGGTGCCTGGAAGAGCACATGATTTTGTGCATGAAAAATTTTAAGTGACCAACAAAGAAATAATAAACACAAAAACCACCTCTAAAACTAATGAATACAGCAAGTGGCAGAATACAGGACAAACATAAAAACATATGGTATTTCTCTATACTAGCAATAAATATATGGACACTGAAATAAAAAATATATTATACCTCTGCTGGGTGTGGTGGCTCAGATTTGTAATCCAAGCTACTCAGGGGACTGAGATCTGAAGATTCTGGATAAAAGCCAGCTTAGACAGGAAAGTTCATGAGACTCTTTCATCTAAGGAACTATCAAAAAGCCAGAAATAGAGCTCAGGCTCAAGTGTTAGAGCTCTAGCCTTAAGCAAAAAAGCAAAGCTCATGGATAGTGCCCAGGGCTTGAGTTTAAGGTTTTGTATATATATACTTACTCATGTATAAATATAAGTGGAGAGGTATTGGGCTCATGATTTTAAAGATTCAGCATACTAAAGATAGCAACTATCTCCAAAATAGTATGTAGGTGAACATAATTCCTATTAAAATGTCGGCATGTTTTTTTTTCCATATATAGGAGAGCTAATTCTAAATTTATGTAGAAACAAAAACCTGAAGTAGCTCAAAACACTATTGAAAAGAATAGAATCGAAGGAGAGAAATTTTTCTACCCAATTTCAAGACTTATTACATAGTTACACTATTGACTATTCATGGAACATTAGATTCTTAAATCAGAATAAGATCCAAATGCTTATACTTTATTGGGTTTTCAGAAATATGCAGTTTCTCTCAATAGGAGGAGAAAAGCATTTCAACAAATGGTCCAGGAGCAATTGACCAAAAAATGATCTCAAGCTAGCCGGGCGCTGGTGGCTCACGCCTGTAATCCTAGCTACTCAGGAGGCTGAGATCTGAGGATCGCGGTTCAAAGCCAGCCCGGGCAGGAGAGACCGTGAGACTCCTATCTCCAATAAACCACCAGAAAACTGGAAGTGGCGCTGTAGCTCAAGTGGTAGAGCGCTCGCCTTGAGCTGAATTGCTGAGGGACAGCGCCCAGGCCCAGAGTTCAAGCCCCACGGCCGACAAAAAAAAAAAAAAAAAAGATCTCAAGCTATATCTTACACCATACATTAAAATTAATTCAACATATGTCATAGAAGGTGACAGAGAGAAATATTTGCAAAGTATGAATGTGATAAAGTATTTAAAATACACAAAGGACACTCAAAAATATTGAACAATCCAATTCAAAAACATAACAAGCATAGCAGACAATTTACTGAAGATATTGTACAGGTAGTAGATAAGCATGTGAATTATTAGCCATCAGAGAACTCCAAATTTAAACCACAGTGAGTTGGAATTCAGTGTAAACATGTATAACCCAATGTAACTAGTATAAACCAATCAAAAAAGATAAATTTCTGGAATCATATAATGGACAAAATTTTTAAAATCCCACAATGAGGTATCAGTACACTCATAAGGGAAGAGTTAAGATTAAAAAAAAAAGATAATGCTAAATGCCAGTAAGGATGTTAGTGGGTATCACTGGTATCTGGCAGAATCTTGAATTCTTAGTATAAAAATTTAATAAATCTTAACTTTTATTACATGCTGAAATACTCCTCATCTACTGGGTTAAGAAAAATATATTGTTAAAATAAGCTTTAAAATGAATGAGACTGTAGTTCTCCCAAATTGAAACCAGAAAAAAAACAACCTTTATGGAAGCATAGTACTTGTTATTATTAAGACTAAAGCAACATATTATATACCCAAAGAGAGTGATTCTCCAGGAAATATAGAGCAAATGTACCAACCGCACATACTTGATGTATAGGATCCATCACTTTTTAGCTATTTCCCATTGAAGTTGGTTTTTAAAATGTTATCCTCTGCAAATGATAGAAGTAGGCAGGCCCTATGGATATACTTATGAATTGTTTGATCTTCCCAAGTTTCTCTTAAAACCTGGGTGAGACCCAGATGCCTGTGCGGCCCCAGGGCTCATGTCTGTAATCCTAGTTACTCCAGAGGCTGAGATCTGAGGACTGTGGTTTGAAGCTAGTTTGGACAGGAAATCCATGGGATTCCAATAAACCACCAAAGAGCCAGAAGTGGAGCTGTGGATCAAGTTGCAGAGTGCTAGACTTGACTGAAAAAGCTCAGGGACAGACCCCAAGTCCTGAGTTCAAGCCTCAGGACTGGAATACACACACACACACACATATACACACACACACACCTTGAAGAGATTAGCATACACATTAATATATGGCAAATGGATCTTTTGTGTATCACTAGGTATTCATCCAATGTATATAGTTTTCTCTTGGAAAGGGACTCCTGGATCTGCAACTTTGCTTTAGGTCAAATAATGTAATACTTTTTTGTCTTTGCCAGTGTTTCCTCAACTGTAAAATAATAATGAAAAATAGTCATTCTCTTAAGATCATTGTGAAGATTGTATGATTTAATGTGGGGAAAAATTATTCAACATTACAATAGAAAACATTATATATGTGCTAGCTGTTATTGTTATTGTCCACTCATAGCTCTAGTATTATGTCTAAGCCATGAAAAGTAACTTTAAGATGATTTGAATTAGTGAGTTTGAACTTGATGATGGGGGCAAAAAGCAGTATGTGGGCTCAATAAAAACCATATTTCTGATTTAAATGGCAAACTTCCCCAGGCAAGTGAAAGGTACATATGATCCTCTTTAGCAATGCTGGATAGTGGCAGTTGTTCACAAGGTGAGGTGTACTAAATTCATTTTTACTTATGATATTTGCAACTACTGGGATGTGATCACATCATACATTTAGGAAGATCTTGTACTCTTACCTGTGGCTTTGAGGCAAAGCTGATCTCCTGAGCTACAAAGTCACTTCAGAATTGGAGATTTTTCTATTATACTACCAAGTTGTAGATCTTAACACCTGATTGTGAAAGGATCGATTTAGTGAAAAGGTAAAAGTTTGGTAGATTAATGATGGCTCAAGTCCCCTGGAGAACATCTTGCTGTGGAAAGAAGAAATTTCTGCTTTGGGGAAGAGGAGACAAGCTCTCAGAAAATTAAAGGTTGTTTTAAGAAAAATACCATCAATGGGGAATAGAATGTGTTGATTCCATCCTTCCTAGTTCTGCAGTTTGGAGAGCTAATGGGAAATGCACATGACCCGCCCAATTGAGAACTTCCATTTCAGGTCTGCAGATATCCCTCCCTCTCCCCTCCTCCCACCTCCAGTGACTCCTTAGATCTTCATTGACTCCTTAGATCTTCAATGATTGGTCAATTCTTCTATAGGAGTAACCAATCAGAGTGCAGCCTCGAGTATAAAGCCTCTTCACTCAAGGCTCTTGAGGGCAGAGCAACAGCAACTTCCAATGGAGGGACTTCTTTCCAGAATTAAGTTCTTTGTATTCACCTTTCAGCCGCGGTGGCAGCCAACAGCGAAGCAAGCTATAACGTTAACAGGTATTGTCTGCTGCACGGCTGCAGTCTTTCTCAGCTGCAGTGCAGAAGGGCTGCGTCCTGACCTGGTTCTGCCCAACACAGCAAGCAACGGGAATGCATACATACATAAGTAAATAATATCATCTGCTGAAAACTTTTTGCAACATCCTAGGCGTGTATTAAACTTGTGCAGAGTAGGTGGCTAAGGGCCAGGCTTCTGGGCTTGGAGAGTTTTGTGTTTGGACCCTGATCTCCCTCAGAGCCGGGAAGTGGGCTTAGACCAACTTTTTTCTCTAGCTTGGGTCTTGAAAGCATTCCCAAGGAGCGATGCTTTTGGTTTCCAGCCAGTTGTGCTATGGGACATGGCAGAGCCCTTAGGTGGTTAAAGTAGGTAGAGTTAGGAGATTAGAACTATGCCTTGGGAGGGCTATGGGGTCTCAAGTCCCTTGCCCAAAGCAGCAGGGTCAAGCCAGCAGAAACTCATACCTCTAAAATCACAATAACGTTGGCTTTAATAAATCTTTTTTTTCCCCAAATAACCTTTTTTCCCCCTTTTGTTTGTCAGTCATAGTGTTGCAAAGCTAGCATACTCTTAATCTGTTTTTCTCTTAACATGGTGTCATGACAGTTTCTTCCCATAATTTCTAAAGATCAAATTAGCTACTATTGGGAAAGTCCTTGATATACTAAGTACTCTGTAATTGTACTCAGTAATTGTTAGTTTTTTTATTGTTATATATTTTATTGTAAACATGATCTAAACCTCAGAGCTGGTAAATGGTGAAACTATAAATGGAACTCTAGTGCGTCTTTTTCCTCAGTTCCTTCTCTACTTTGAGATGGAATAGGTTAGTTCTTATTCATCTTTTTTAGAGTATACGTTTATATAAAGTCAGAGTTGCTAGTGAAGACTTAGAAGAACACTTTCCAAGATGGTATTTTTTCCTTTTTATTTGAACTCTCAAGTCTAGAGTTTCAGAATGGAGTTTAGTGCAGAAGTAATTGGCTTTCTTAGTCTAACATTATAAGAAGTTCTCTTTCAGACTGAAGGTTGAGAACCATGAGAGGAAGTCTCACATTTTGGTAATTGCTTTACAGAATAACTTACCTTTTAAAAACATACGCTATTTAACTGCGACTCCTTCCTTCCCTCACCATGCCATTTGAGAAGCTCCTCATTATAGTGTGATCACAATCTTACCTTCTGGATCTCCCTTTTAACTATTTCCTCAAGTACCATTACCTAATATTATTTTCTGTTTGGTTTTATCAACTAGCTGGTAAAGTGGTAGACTTATTTAGCATTAAAGAGTTTTGTAGGAGAATACAGAAATGATTTAATCTTAAAGGTTTTCCACCTGTCAGAGAATTTAAGCATGATGAAAGCTACTTGAAGCAGGCTGAACACTATTTACTGCTGTTATAACACATCAGCCCACAGTACGTGACCAGAGACTAATTCAGAAAGTCTTATTAACATGTCGAATGAAGCTCAAAATGAGATGTTTTTAAAACCTCCTTAAATGCGACATTTGCCATTTTGTTTCGTGTGTGTAAATTGGATTGATTGGGCCTTGAGAAGAAAGAATTCCATAGTACCATAGTACTGATAAAATAAGAATCTTTTAAATTGATCCCCCCTTCCCAATAGTTAACTAGATAGTTTATTTTATAGCTTTATTTTCTCAGTGCAGGTGAAACAAAAAGACTAGAAAGTTATTTTTTCCTTTCGAAATAACTGAGAGAACATTAGGAAATGGAATGTGTTTCCATTCTGTCATAGAAAAACAGCATTTCCCCCTATTACTTAGACATCAGGTAAAATGATGACATTTCTCTTGTTTGTACTAGTACTAGAGCAAGGAGAAAGATTCTATCATAAAGAACCCATTCCCTGAAACTCTAATAATACCTTAAAGTTCACTTACCACTGGTCTGTGGCTACTTTACATTGAAAATCATGTTAAACTTTTCAGCCACTCTTTAGCATCTCCCTTGTAATTGGAAGAAGAGAGAGAAGTAGTGTGTGGACAGAAAAAGAATTTATTTCTTCTTTATTTTTCATAATCCTTAGTCAGAATGGACTTCTGCAACAAAAGAACAATGAACAAGGAAAAAACCCTGAAATTTAATAATAAATATATGTGTGTATGTATATAAGTATGTATGTATGTATGGTATGTATGTATTTCATGTAGAACGTAGAAATACTTAGAAATAAGAGTATATCTCAAAGTTAAAGCTTTCAGTTCAGGCTCAAATACCAGTACCAACTGAACCAAAGAAAGAATGGTGTGTGAGCAGGCCAGTTAGAGACACCCTAGAAAAATAGGGTACAAATAGGAAGGTTTCTCATGTAGGTGTAAGTCCCTATCTTTTGCATTGATCATTGATCAGAGGTTTTAATGATCTTGCCATATTCTTTTTCTGAAACAGGAGACACCTTTGTAAATTGAGATTTCCTTATAAATTTACATTTTCTTTTAATTGTGAGAATACCGTACAGAGGAGTTACAGTTACATGGGCAAGATAACGAGTACATTTCTTATCAAGCATTGTTGCCTCCTCTTTGTTCCTCTTCGTCTTTCCTTCTCTCCCCTTCTTCTGATTTCTCCTTTTCTTTTCTCTTCCTCTTCTTTTTTTGTTTTAGCTATTTTTTAGATAGTTTTATTTTGCGTTGGCCAACCTTAAACTATTATCTTCTTTCCTACACTAGATGGGATGAAAAGTATATACCATCACACCTAGCTCATTTGTCAAAATGGGGTCTTGCTAACTTTTTGCCTGCGAGCATCAAAGTAGGATGTTCTTGATCGTTGCCTCCAGTATAGCTGTAAGTAGAGGTGTGCTACACCATATCCAGCCAAGAACTGATGATTCTATTTTGTCTTCAGAGCTTCCTTTGCTGTTGTGATCTCTCAAAATAACCAGTTCCAGCTGGGCATAGAAACCTCACACCTGTAACTCTAGCTCTTGGGAGGCTGAGGATCAGGGTTCAAAGTCAGTTCAGGTAAGAAAGTCAGCGAGATGCTTACCTCGAAATAATCACCAAAAAGCCAGAAGTGGAGCTGTGGTTAGAATGGTAGAGCATTAACCTTGTGCAAAAGAGCTCAGAGATAGTTCCCATGCCCTCAGTTCAGGCTCTCAGACTGGTACACACATAAGAATGAATAATAAAAGAAGCATATTTAGGCATAGTACATGCTGGACTCCTGTAGTCACATTTGGAAGTGGCATTTATTATTTTTTTTATCTCTTACCAAGATTTACCTGTCCCTACTCATCATGGACCCCAACTTGATCCAGGAAAGGTTTGTATTCTTCATAGATGTTAGGCATAATTTAAATTGCAAAAGGCATATTGACTATTTCCAGATCTTAAGAAAATTGCCTTTATGCTCTGCTCTTTTTACTCTTCTTTACCTTTCTTTTTTTAAGTAAGTTTTTTTATTGTGAAAATACTGTACAGAGGGGTTACAATCACATGAACAAGGCAATGAGTACATTTCTTACCAAGCATTGTCGCCTCCTCCTTTGTTTTTCTCCTACCATCCCTTCCCTCCCATCTCCACAACTACATTCCCCCCCCACACCCACACCCCTGCCTAAATTGTAAAGTTCATTTTTCGACATAGCGTCTTGTACATCTTATTGTTGCAATGGGTCCACCTGTATCCCTATTTAAACAATTTATTTTTTCCCTTCTGCTTCCAAAATTATACCAACATCAAATACAGTGGAAACTTGGGTTATATTGTAGGGGTGGGACATACAAAGCAACAAAAAAATAACATGGTACCTTATAAATACGTTAGAAACAATAGCAAGAAAGAAAAAAACCACTTGTGTCCTTGGGATTCATTTCCCTTAACATCATCTTATCTGACCTTTTCTGCTTGTCTAGTTATTATACTAGTTATTGTAAATAAGGGAAACGATGGGACCTGTGTTTCTTTGCGCCTGGCTTACTTCACTTAATATAATTTTTTCCAAGTTTTTCCATTTCCTAACAAATGGAGCAATGCCATTCTTTCTGATGGAGGCATAGAATTCCATTGTGTATATATACACCATATTTTCTTGATCCATTCATCTACTGAGGGGCATCTGGGTTGGTTCTATATCTTAGCTATGGCAAATAATGCTGCAATAAACATAGTTGTGCTGGGGGTATAGTCTTGTTTGTGATCATTTGGGTAGATGCCCAAAAGTGGGATTGCTGGGTCATAAGGGAGCTCTATGTGGAGTCTTTTGAGGAACCTCCATTCTACTTTCCAAAGTGGTTGAACAAGTTTACATTCCCACCAACAATGCAGTAGGGTTCCCTTCTGTCCACATCCCCTCCAGCATCTGTTGTTATTAGAGTTCTTGATTATAGCCATTCCAACTGGGGTGAGATAAAATTGAAAGAGAAAGTTCACTACTGAACTCTATGAAGCCATCATAACCCTCATCCCCAAACCAGGCAGGGACTCATCAAAAAAGAGAACTATAGACCCATTTCTTTGATGAACATTGATGCAAAACTTCTCAGAAAAATTTTGGCCAATCGACCAACAATTCATACAAAAAATCATATACCACGATCAAACAGGATTCATTTCAGGGAGTCAAAGCTGGTTCAGTATATGCAAATCAATTAATATAATTCATCACATCAATAAGAGCAAGAATAAAAGCCACATGGTTATCTCAATAGATGCAGAAAAAGCATTTGACAAGATCCAACACCCCGTTATGATGAAGGCTCTGGAAAATATTCTTTGCCTTTCTTGATCAGCTGTGTGAAACTGTTGATTGAGACTGTTGATTCAATCAAAAGTGATATGCAAATTATGTAGCAACCAGCCAAGAATTAGATGTGGAAGCCAGTAGGATGATGTACTGAGCTAATTTTGGCGTAGGTATATTGACCTCTAAGGCCAATACAACATACATTTTCTTGTATTTGGAAACAGCTTTTTGAGATAAAAACAAAAATGGGACTTAGTAGTTTATTGTAGTGTATTTTTTTTTGCAGTCTACCAGTTGAACCACAGCTCTACTTCAAGCTTTTTTTTTTCTGGCTAATTGGAGATGAGTCTCACAGCCTTTTTGCCCAGGGTTGGCTTCGAACCTTGATCCTAAGATGTCAGCCTACTGAGTAGCAAGGATGATAGTCATGAGCCATGGGTGCCCAGCTTTGTAAGACATTTTTCTTTCCTTCCTTCCTTCCTTCTTTCCTTCTTCCTTTTTTGTTGGTTGTGGGGCTTGAACTCTGGGCCTGGGAACTGGCCCTGAGCTCTTCAGCTTCAGCTCAAGGCCAGTGTGCTACTACTTGAGCCAGCACCACTTCTGATTTTCTGGAGGTTAATTGGACGTAAGAGTCTCATGGGCTTTCCTGCCCAGGCTAGCTTTGAACCACGATCCTCAGATCTCAGCCTGTTGAGTGAGCCATTGCACCTCGCTTGTGGGGTATAAACAAAGTATTAGGTATTAGGAGGTAAGAATGAGGTCATAGTTCATGCACAGTGCCTGGCATATTTTTCATACTTGACATATATTCCAGCAATGATGCAAGCATTCACTGTATAGCTTTGTACCAGATTTCAGTAACAGTCATGTCTTTGAAAGTTTATTCTCTTCCCCTAAAAAGCCTTCCTTTGATGCCTTGGTTGTCTCATTCTCTTGTTCTAGGCCGCAAGTTTAACTTACCTCATTTGTTTTAGTCTGTCTTAGGCTGATCTGCTCCTTCTAAGCTCTGTGTACAACTAGAAAGAGTTCACTCCCTGTGGATATCTTCCATTCATGTCTGTCTCCTTGAATTGCTTTCAGGTTTTGATCAGCTTCGTACCTAGCTCCTACCATAGTGCTGACATTTCTTAAATGTATATAAAATATATACTTCATTAAATGAATGAAAATAATTACTAAACAATGAGTTGAGTCCTGTTTAAATGAACTTTGAAGGGAAATAACGATGATAGCTGTGATGATAAGAGGTAGTGGTAACCGCTGTGTTAAATTCTAACATGTAAATTATCTCAGTGAATCTCCTCATAACTTTATTAAGTAGTCAGAATGATTAGCTCCATTTCTCAATGAGGAAAGTGAGCATGGAGATTTAAGATTTGGATAGTCATGTCCAGGTAACTGTTAAAATCCAGGATTCAAACCCATGTCCTTAACCACAATGCAAAAGGATATTCCTGTGCTGCTTTGCTGCAGCTTTTTCAGGTTTATGATTGATGGTGTCCTAATGTCCCGGATAATGGGACAAGTTCCCTGTGATAACTGAAAGTAGCTTTAGGTTCATTGTGAGGGTCCAGTGGTCTTTTTATCTAGAAATAGAAAATGGAAAAACAGAGGCCATATGATTCTTCCCATTTATTGTCTTCTGCAACCAGCCTCTCTTGGTGCACAGCCTTGCTGAGTGTACCAGCCTTTGCTGCAGTTCAGTTCATAAGGACTTACGTACTTCATGTGTTCATTTGAAATTGAAAACTCGGTCTGTACTGCAGTGCACAGTAGCCATATTATGATGATTACTTGGGCAGACAAATTAAATGATTCCCTATAGTATTAGCCCTGAAAAGTCTAATTTCCCTGTGTGGAATCGTGTTTATCATCCCCCAAATTCAGAGACACAAAATAACACATTTACATTTGTAACTTCTTCATGAAATTCCCCTTCCACCTGGTTTGTTTCCTTGATTCAAACCAATCTAAACCCCCATCTGTAGGATACAAAACACAAACTGATGATATTTAAGTATTAGGGCTGGAGGCGGGGCGGGGTGGGGGGGGGAGGAGGCAAGCAGTTAAGGAAAATCCAGCATTTGATTGTACCTTCTGCTTTCTAGTAACAAAAACATAATAATTGGAGGATTGCCATATTTTTTTCTTTAAAGGGTTAGGCTTACAATTTTCTAAAAATCTAGGGCCTCCCAAGTAAGTCTTCAAATAAGGCATTTTTAAACAAATAATAATTGTCTCAAAGGGAGTGTTCAGGTCAGCATTTCATTTCATGATTAGTGAACTTTCCTGTAAGCTTTTTTCTTCATAAATTCTGCCTCCAGAAAGACAAGAAGCATTTTTCCCAAGTCCAGCCTCTTTAAAGAATGACCTTCTTGGCTCAGAGAACAGCTTTGATTAGTAATGGCCAAAATGAATTATCCTAAAGCAAATTCATTTTTGAAAGCAAAGGTTCCATTTTGTAGGAGGAAAAGCTCATCTCAATGCCTAGAACATGTGAGGTTAATGGCTAACTTGCTGCAAGGATAGAAATATGAAAAAGCAAAATTGTTAAGGCTGCTGAAGAACTAATCAAGCATATTGTTCCCTGGATTCCAGAAAATTGCAGTGTGCTTTTTAGAAAGGTTGAAAAGATGTCTGTGGGTTCATTTTGTAACTGTGTATTGTTTCTTTCCTGTGGTATTGGTGGCTTCAGGGGTGTGTGGGATATGCTGAAGGTGACGGCTGCTGGTAGTGTTCTGGTGTCCCCTGGCAGAGGACTCCTTGTCCTTCCAAATGACAGATGGTTCCCTCTGCTGGCTGAAATTAAATTCAGTCCTCCATGCTATGACAGCCGAGGAGGAATCATTGTCTCACTGATTATCAAAACATAGTTATGGGACAAGAGGGTGTAGCTCAGTGGCAAAACACATATCTACTATGCATAAGGCCCTGGGTTTGATCTCAGTACAGCACAGAGATGAAGCAACCAAAATAAAAAAGCAATACAAAAAATAGTTTTGAAATTTATCCTCAGGAAACCAACCACCTGTGAGCAACTTAAATGCACCCCAGAAGTGGTGGTAAGCTCCCTCCCTCCATCCCTCTCTCTTCTTCCCTTCCTGTCTCCCTCCCTTCCTACTTCTCTATCTCTCCTTTCTACCTTTCCTTTCATCCTTCTTTTGCTCCCTCCTTTTCTCCTTTTTATTTTCAATTTTCATTTTTTTTTGTCTGTCAGTCATGGGGCCTGAACGCTGGGCCTGGGCTCTGTCCCTCAGCTCTTCAGCTCAAGGCTAGTGCTCTACCGTTTGAGTCACAGTGGCTTTTTCTACTTATGTGGTGTTGAGGAATTGAACCCAGGGTTTAATGCATGCAAGGCAAACGCTCTACCACTGAGCCACCTTCCCAGCCCATCAATTTTTTTTAATGTAAGTATAACAATTAAAGTCTTTTCTTTTTTTGTTATCTTTATTGGTCATGGGGCTTGAACTCAGGGCCTGTGTACTGTCGTTGAACTTGTCTGCTCAAGGCTAATACTTTTCCACTTTGAGCCAAAGCTCCACTTCCAGTTTTCTGGTGGTTAATTGGAGATAAGAGTCTCATGGATTTTCCTGCCCAGGATGGCTTTGAACCTCGATCATCAGATCTCAACCTCCTGAGTAGCTAAGATTATAGATGTGAGCCACCAGCACCTGGCTTTTATTTCTATTACCCAATAATAAAGATCTCTTTTGGATGGCTCAGATTTGCTTGCAGTGTTGTTCTTCTCTTTCAAAAATTATTGATATCTATATTCTCTTTTTAAATAACATGACTTGTCCTTTCCTTATTTCCTTATCTCCTACCTGTAACCTTAGCCCCAAAATTCCCTATCATAAATTTGAAATATACTTGACCTGTCCATTGTTTATACTGTAACAGACATATATGTGTGTGTATCTACAATGCATATATACTCTTAATTTTCCTTTTTGCTTTAACATTCACATATTATTTATGAAACATCTATATTCTCATATTTAAATGCCTTTCTTGCATAATCCCTCTGAGTAGCTAGGATTGCAGGTATGAGCCACTGGTGTCTGGAAAAGTGTCATCTTTTTACAAGTTCACCAGAAATATTGGATTAGAGGTCCATCCTATTCTAGAATGACATCAACTTAACTTTTTACATATTCAATAAAATCATGTTCTGATTTTATTTAGGATCAGAAATTTTATTAGTGATCAGAAATTCAGCATATTTTTTTTCTGAAAGGCAAGGGGAACATAGTTCAACCTATAACATGATTTCCCTTTCTACTTGTTTCTTCATAGCACTTAACACTATTTAGCAACCATGTATTTTGCATATTTATTTTGTTTATCTGTCTTCCCTCACTAGAATGTAGGCAACCAGACAGAAGGATATAGGACTATTATGTTCATTACTATAATGACTAGGACTTGATATATCTCAGTATAATCTTCATAAATATTTGTTGAAGGAATGATTGCAATGCTTCTGGTTACAGACTTGAGCAGACTAAATAAGATGACAAGATCCAAAGTTATTTGATTTTAAAAAAGGGAAACATTGGCCCTTAAGCAAAATCTTAGAGAATGAATTGGTGTTCATGATTCTGATGTATTTTTTTAATTTCCAAGAATAGTATACTGAGGTAAAGATTAGAGCAAAAAAGAGGCTTACCAGGTGAGGAATTAGTACTGTGTCTTAGAGTGATTTATGAGCAATGAGACCTCTTTGGCTTCTTTGTCACTTCTCTGCTTTAGAGAGATCTTTGCAAATAAGATGGGAGTATGGTGGTCTCAATTTGTGTAACATGTTCCAGAAACTATGCTTGGTATTTGATCCTCATTTAGACAAAAAAGTACCCTTCATTTGACAGAGGTGGATGTGAAGATCAATAGAGTTGAAGAGCTGTACAGGTCACAGAAACAGCTCAATACTGGGATGCAAATTTAGGCCAACTGAACCAAAAAAAAAATCTGTGTTCTCTCCCTGGTAATATTCCTTCAGATTTTAGTGGATACTAGGGTGCCAAAGGAAAGGAAGTAAAGTGGCCCACAATTGCTTCATCAGAGGATTTGACATAGAACACCACAAAGCCAGGAAGGAGTCTTTTATACCAGACTCTCAGGTCTGGATCATGTGTTTACACAATGAACGCCTCAGTTTCTAAACTGTGCATCTCTGCAAGTGGAGATTGTCCTCCTGCTACTTCCTTTGTGTGGTCCTCTATGACTTACTTAAGTTTCCCTGAGTCACATCACTCTTCTGCACAGTAATGATGAACCTTCTGAAATTGCACCCAAGCTTTAACTGACGCCAGCTCAGTACTCACAGTGAATGTTCCTAATGAAGTTGTACCTGGAAGCTGTATGGCCCACCCCTAAAATAATCATCTGGATTTTTTGTTCCTGGTATAGGTGTCCTAGGACGACCTCTTGGCTTTGCCCCTCTTGCAGAAAGTCTGTGCAGCCTGAGCTGTGGAATCGACGGAGACACAGCAGTAGTCTGAAAGGTAATGTTGGCTTAACTTTTAATTTTTTTAAGCATATGACATAACTGACCTTCTATAGACATCCTTATAACACTAGTAACACCCCCTTCACATACAAAACAGAGCTTTTAAAATGGTAATGTGTCAAAGCTAGATTCCCTTAGAGAATTTACCCTCTCTCGATTTCTATTTGTAGCTCCCAGCTTAAAATTGGAATATAAATATTATGTCAGTTAAATGAAGGAGTGATGACTTGACTTTCTGAAAGAAGCATTACCTTCTCTTTTTTGTGAAATGTAGCTTAACTGTTACCTGATTGACATGCCATTATATTGTCCCCCCCCCAGCCAGCCAGTTACACATATTTAATATTTTTTGTGTGTAAAAGAAGATGAAATAGTTACAAAGTCAAGTGTTGTGCCATACATGGCTTTGAGCATGATGGTGGAATTGAAAAGAAATAGCAACAGAAGGAGGCTTCTCCCATGAGACTTACCTTCTAAAATGGTTTGGGGATTACTTGCCTTTTATACATCTTTGAACAGTTTCAATGGATAAGTTAAATATGTATCTTTTACAAAATTATAGCAATAAAGGAAAACAAGCATACTGTCAGTGCTTAGAAAAGCATCCTCCAAAGAATGGAGCTTGGCATATTGTGTACTCTGAATGGAAGGACATTGGCAGGGGCTCAGAAGCAGTGTCATTCTGATTTTTCCTGCTCCCCATTCTTCCTCAGCACAATCTGTAGAATCTAGGATCTCCCTTCTTCAAAGCCAGCCATAAAACCGAGAAATATTACTCTAACTTTCTTGTGAAAATTTCTTCGGTAAGGGTAAACTGCACAAAAATTCTATTACTTACTTTGCTTGTCTGATAGTAGGTCCTACATTCCCTCATTCCAGAAAGGGTTTTGTGCTATACCTGGAAAAAAAGGAATCTTGGCCACACAGAAAGACCAATAAAAATATAAACTGATAGGCGTTTCTGGCTTTTTCTTCTACGTCCATTACCTGTAATTCATAACTTCTGTGTCCAATTACATTTCTATGTGGCTAGTTATTTTTTTAAATCAAAGCATAAAAATGGATCAAATCTGTAAGGTTTCATTTCTGAAGTATCTTATGTCACATGAATTAGATACATCTGTTAAAAATTTCTCTTAACTGTCTTTCGGTATAGGAGCATTGATTGTGATATTCATAGTTGGTCAGGAAAGGTATCATAACTTTCCCTGTTGTAATACTAATCTGGTAATTTCTTCAGCACAGGGTAAATGTATATGCTTGCTTGCTTATTTATTGTTCTTTTAATTTTGTTGAAGCAGGATTTTTCTAGCTCAGGCTAGTCTGGAAATTGATATTTCTTGCCTCAGCTTTCCAAGTGCTAGAATTATAGCTATGCATCACCATGCCTATTTGGTTATGTTCATTTAACTTTACCCTCATGGAACTACTCCTTTCCTTTATTTTCTTAATATATTTTTATTGTAAAGATACTGTACAGAGGTGTTACAGTTACATGAGCAAGGTAATGAGTCTACATCCTATTGAGCATTGTTACCCCCTCCTTTATTTTTCCCCTATCATCCCTTTCCTCCCCACCTTCCCAACTCCTCCCTCCCCTGTAAAGTTGTAAAGTTCATTTTCAACATACTGTATTGTACATCTCATTGTTTCGATGGGTCTTCCTGTATCCTTATTTCAGCATTTTGTTATTTGCCTTCCCCTCCCCAAATTAGAAAAATGTATATACAACATGCAGGGCACCAGAATCAAATACAGTGACAACAGGGGTTGTACCATGGGGGAAGAACAAACAAAGAAACAAAAAACCCCACATAGTACATTATAAGTACATTAAAAATAACAACAAGAAATATAAAATCTCTTGTGTCCCTATCTTGAGGTTCATTTTGCTTAGCATCAGGTTATATGGTCATATGTACATAGCTTTTGACTTCTTCTGCTTGTCCTAGACATATACTAGTTATTGCAGATAAGGGAAACCATGGGACCTATGTTCCTTAATGGCGAAAAACTAAAGCCATTTCATCTAAATTCAGGAATGAGACAAGGATGTCCACTCTCTCCACTTCTCTTCACTTTAGTATTAGAATACCTGGCAAGAGCAATGAGACAAGATACAAACATAAAGGGGATTTAAATAGGGAAAGATGAACAAAACTCTCCCACTTTGCAGATGGCATGATCTTATTCTCCTCTCCTTTCCTATCATTCTTTTGTCTGCCAATATATTCCCCTTATGGAAAATCCTAGGTTCTCACCAAACAGTAAATCTGCATCTATTGAATAGTCTATGTCCTCCCCACCTCCAAAATACTATACTCCTTGCCTAGCTTTCAGGAAGACCTCAGTGTTCTTTGTCTATTTGGTATTGCTTGCTTACTTATCCTTGGCCCTGCCTTCCTTTTCTCTCATTTGAAACCCATGATTTTATGTAGGCAAAGCTTATGAAGTTGGACCGATTTGCCCCTAGGATTTTTAAATCTGTGAGACATTGCTGCATCCTTCACTAAACCCAGGTTTTGGAGGGATAAAGCAGGCATCTTCACTTGCTAAGTGCCTAGCCCTAGTGAATCAGTTGCCTATCAAGAACCTTTCCCTGGGAAAAAGGATTAAAAGTAATAAATACAATGACTTGAAATGGAGCACTGGTATTATGTGCATTCCTACTGTGAGATTTTGCATGTAGTGGCTTGATATTTTTGTTATTGTTGCTCTGTTTAGTCCTGTAAAAACCCTGAAGCAAGATTCTTTTTAACATGAATGCTGTCAATATAAAATATATATCTGAAAGGGTAGCATTTTGTTATCAGCAATTATGAGAGGGAGGGATTTTGGACTATATTCAAGCTTTAGAAATCTCACTTATTCCTCTGTGTTTAGAATGACTATTTCTTTCTGCTTACAATAAAGGGCATGTTCCTAATGGTTTCAAGTATATCCTCTTTGCAGTTTTCTTTTTCTCTAAGATTTCTGCTACTTGTTGTTTGATCTCAGACAGTTCACTTAATTTCTCTGAAGTCTGGACTCTTCCTTTATAGAATAATGATAATTATAGGAACCACCTCATAGAATGGTTATGAAGGATTAAATGATGATTTATGTAAAGTGGTTTAGAAAGGTATCTTGCATGCAGAAATGGATGCAATAATGATTATTATTCAAAGGGAATGTGTACTTATTAACTTCGGGTACTATTGAAGGAGTTTTAATACTTTATTTCGGTTAGAATATTACCTATTGCTGCTTTCAGTGAGATAAGATATAGAAATATCTGAGACTCCAACATGAGGTAAAAACATTGTGTCAGAATACCTGGTAGACAGTCTTTGGGAGATAATCTTTTGATAATCTTTGGTAGATTCTGCACAAAATATATGACTTTGAAATTGAACACAGCCAGGCTAAGAGTCAGATCTGACTGATACTTTATCATTTAACTTTATACTGTGTTTTTGTTCCACATATTTTCATGTACTTGGTAAAATGATCAAGGTATCCCTGAGTCTGACTTCTCTTTCTTCTTAAAACTAAAACCGGGACTGGAATATGGTTCAGCAGGAAAGCACTTACTTAGCATCATGAGGCCATAGGTTCCATTTCTAGTAATAAAAGAATAATCAAATAATAAGAACAACAACAAAAAATACACAAAGAAGCAAAATTAACTATCACTGGATGAGAAAATAGATGAAGATAAAGTATTATGACATGAGGACTTAGGGAATATGAAGGAATGTTTCTTAAGTCATATCTGTTTTCATTTCTGTTATGACTAAGCAAGCTTCACTACATCCCACATTCTCACAGATGTCAATAATACCATCAAAGAGGGAGAAGGAAAAAGAGAGGGAGGGAGAAGAAAAAGGAGAGAGAGGAGAAAGAAGGAGAGAGAATAGAGAAGAAAAAAAGAATAGATTTATTGTGGGGTTAAAATAGAAAACGTGAAAGCCTGCGCCAGTGCTCTGTGAATTGCCTATTTTTGTATCGCTTAGAATAAGGACTGGCGGAGTTTATTTCATTTGAGATAGCTAATCTTCAGTAAAACAAAACCAAAACCAAAACCCGTCAATCTTTTAGCTTTGAAGACCCAGTGGAAAGGTCAGGTCCCTGACAACCACTAGACCATGAGCTTAGAATCTTGGAAGAAGAGAGGCAGAGAAGGGAAGCTCCTAATTCTGTAGTATAAACAGTTTAGGCTGTTGCCTGAGTCATTCATGTAAAGCGTAGAGACAGATTAACACAGTTCAAAATGAAAGAACTGATCTGAGATTTGAGCTACTGCCCAGGAGAATGCTTTCAATTTGAACATAACCAAATTAATTGCTGGCTGAAACAGATAAATCAATAGTCTTCAGAGAATTGAAAATGAATTCAGACTTTTCACACCATGACATTCACATGATACAGATGTCAATCGTGTGATATATGGAGAGCCAACAAAGTATGAGCAATGTTGAGGAATTTTGAGCAGTCCTCCAAATGTAGGGATTACTAGACAAAGATTTTGAAGTAGTAATAACTGGGTTCTATGAAGATAAGGAAAATATACTTTGACTGAGTAAGGAATGATAAATGCAGAATATAAAAAAGAAGTTGGGGATGATGGCTCTTGCTTATCATCCTAACTACTCAAAAGCAAGAAACTGGGAGGACCTTGCTTCAAGGATAATCTACACAAACAGCATAGACTACCATGAGACCCTCAGCCCATCTGACAGCAGTGTACACTGATTCATGGCCATCTAGGAAAAGTGTCAACAAGAGAATCATGGTCTAGCCATGTAGTCCCCAAAGTGACTACAGCAAAAATAGAGCTAGAGGCATGGCGTGAATAATAGAATACCTGCCTAGCAAGTGTGAGGCCCTGAGTTCAATCTATAGCACCACAAAAGCCAATAAGCAACCCAATACAAAGCCAAAACAAATAATTATAGAACTGAAAATGCAATATTTGAGGTTAAAATTCACTGAGTAGACTCACAGCAGTTGGAGGTAACCAATAAAAGTGCTCTTGAATCTGAAGACAGATCCATAGAACATTTCTTTTTGAAGCACACACAAAAAATTGTGCACTTGAACAGAAAAAATAATTAATTGAACCTCGGGTACCTTGATAGTAGCCAGAATAAAATGGCTCATTTGTTCTTTTCAGAGGAAAATGCTTTGAACGAATCAACACTGACTTCTTATCAGAAGTTATAGAGACTGGAAAAAATACAAGGATGGGGGCATTTTTCTTGGTACTAGGGCAGGAACTCAGGGCCTTGCACTTAATATGCAGGCATTCTACCCCTTGAACCATACCTACAGCCTATGACATAATTTCTTTAAGTACAGGAGCAGAGAAAGGAGAAGGACCAAGAAAGAATTTGACTTTGTGTCAATACAAAATCACAATTCTATGCAAAGTAAAAATATCTTGAGAATGAAGACAACTTAAAGACATTTTCAAATAAAAGAAACTGAAAAGAATTTATTGCTTGCAGATTGTACCATTAGAAATGTTAAAGAAAGTTATTCAGGTTTAAGTGAGATGCCATCATATATAATCCTAATTCTAGAAGGAATGAAAAAATAGCCTGTTATTATAAAAAGATCATTTTTCTGTATTGAAATCTTTAAAATACAGAGGACCTATGTCCTGTGGTGTTTGTACTCTAATGTGTATGGATATGCTACACATAACTATTACAGTATAAAGAAGTGGGGAAAGGGGTTGGAGATGGACTTTGATCATTGAAAGATTTAAAAATTTTATGTGAGATAGTATGAAATTTTAAGGGTATTTGGAAAGATCAAAATGGTAGGTTTGGCCACCAAGTCATTGGAAAAATAATAGATAAAATGAAATCCTAACTTTTAAAAATGATCTAAGAGTATTTCAGAAGAGAGGAACAAGAATCAAAATGACAAAACAAATAATAAATTTATAGCTCTAAATAGAACCATATCAGTAATTATACCAAACATTAATGGACCATACCGTCTTTTTAAAGGGTAGATATAGTAGAATGTATTTTAAAAAATCAAGATAATCTATATTCTTCAAAGAGATGTGTTTAAATACAATGATACAGGTTAATTTCAGTTGGGAAAAATGCATATCATGGAAACTCACAAGAAGTCCTGTGTGTCCATGCTAATATCACACAAATGTTAGGACAAAAATAATTATTAGAAATAAAGAACATTTCACAATAGCAAAAGCAAAGGGACTATTTTCTTAAGAATATACAAGAATTATAGTTGAGTATGCACCTGATAAATTCTAATGGAGATCTGTTTTACATATTTCTGAGTGTAGACATTTTTGAGGACTCTTTCAGTTGTGAGTCAAGAAATACAAGTAACTTGTCATTTTAACAAACAGCTGTTTAGTCACATCATAGAATAGAAACTTCTTGAAGGCTAAAAAAATACATTGTCCTTGTAATTTGATATGTTGAATTGAATCTCCTTTGTACAACTGCTTGAAGAAAATTAATATATAATAATAGGAGGAAGAGGAGGAAATGGAGGAGGAGGAGGAGGAGGAGAAGTTATTGGAGATTATGGCTCTCTTGGGGTCACTAACTACTGATGCCTTTTCCATCACAATGCTTTCCAATAAGTGTTTTTTACATTTAATCCATGCATACGTTTCATCACCTCCCACAATCTAGAGATCAACTTGATTCCATCATAGTTTAATCCTAGAAAAATTCATGTTTAATCCTAGAAAGTTTATGTGCCAGAACAGCTAGTAAGTCCATTCTGGTTGGTGCTCTGGCTGTATTACATGTTAAAATTTTAGATGTGTCCCTTGTTTACAATTCTTACATAAATTCTCAGAACTACTCATTGGTTTCAGTCAGGTTCAGTGTGTTGATCAAGGCCAGGAAACTAACTGGTGGATACTCTCTAAATCCAAGTTTATGTCCAGAGCCTCTCCCACTGTATTTCATCATTTCTTGTAAAGAAAAACCATTGATTTGTTTCAATTAGACTATGCATTTGTACATCTATGTTACCTTCATGGATACCCTAGAGAAGAAATGAACCTTTCAGTGCTATGTGTCATTTGTCCTAGATATGGCTAATGGCAAAATAGTAAAAGCTTTCTATTCACATAGAGATAGACCCAGGGTTTGAATTAGGCACATTAGAAACTATGAACTTATGTGTGTGTGGGGGGAAGGGGGTGCGTGCATGTGAGTGTGTGCACATGCATGTGCTCCTACCCAAGACTTAAACTCAGAACCTGGCTGCTTTATATACTTGAGTTTTTGTTTTTTGTTTAAGGCTACTACTTGAGCCACAACTCCACTTCCAGCATTTTTAGTGGGGAGTGTTACTTAATTGGAGGTTAGAGTCTCATAGATTTCCTTCTTAGGCTGGCTTCGAATTGCAGTCCTCAGATTTCAGTCTTCTCAGTAGCTAGAATTATAGACGTCAATCACCAGTGCCTGGGTATTAAAGGTGTATATATTCTGATAGAGCACTGTATTTTTCTACTTGTTTATAGTAAGAATTTAGAAACTGTGGAAACTTGCTTAGATTTCTGTATACCCTGTGAAATGAGAATTGCACCACCTGTTACAACAGTGGATTAACTTTGGCTTTATCTGCGTTTAATTTCTGTTGCTCTGCTCAACTGGGATTTTTGAACTCAAGGCTCTTCTTGAGCCATATCCCAGCCCTTTTTTGCTTTAGTTACTTCTCCAGTAGGATCTTGTCTTTTTAGGGGTGGAAATGGGGGTGGGGCCAGGCTTAGATCATGATCTTCCAAAACTTTTTGCCCAAGCTGGCGTTGGACCATGATCTTCCCAATCTCTACCTCCCAAGTAGCATGATTTGCAGATATGAGCTACCACTTCTGGTCTCTCTATGTCATGTTCATATTGTATTGACAAATCAGCCTAGAATCTTTGTTGCTTTGTTGTGGTTCTCTTTACAGGTAGCTGGGAAATGTCTACTTCAGTTGTAGTAGCTTATTGCCAACATTAGTGGGAAGAAACCCACTAACCACAACTTCTAATTGAGTTGTAAGTATACATTGAACATGAGAGTTTATGGTGTTCTCTTTCAGGCAGAACAAAGAGACATGAAGGAAATTTCCCATTTTTGTTATCAGAAAAGTTAAAAGTTAGCATGTCTAACTTTTTTAAGATGTCTTCTCATTTCTTTCTTATTATAAAAAGAGGCTATTAATGATTACCATTCAGATACTTGATAGATGATATTTATGCCTAAATCTTGCTTCTCCTATAACCCTAATAGAGGCTCATATAGAAATCTCAGGAGATTCAGACTGTCACTGTGTTTAGAACTCTGAACTTCTGTGGATCAACTAGTTGCTACTTATTTAAGTGCTTCTGTTGACAGGAACTTCCAGGAAGGTTTTTGATGGTATTCTCTATACATAGTAAGTGTTAGTGTCTTATGTTTTACAAAGAGTATGGAGTGAGTTTGACTGAGGCCAAATTTTAAGTGTCTTTCAGAATTTGAATCTGTGTCTTTCTGTCTAAAGTCCATGTTTTTCTAGTATACTAACTTTTTTTTGAAACATTGAATAATGATGTAACGACTTACATTGTTTCTAAAAATAATTCAGTGTGTATAGTGGTCAATGTGAAGAACTGGCACTTTCGGTGTTAGAATTCATCCACTGTGAACTCATCAATGGGGCTGTGGTGAGGAAATTTCCACCTAGCCCCCAGTGATGTCAGAGAACCTTTAAGATCTATATTTTGAAAAAGTGACAGAAAGCTATGGTCACTGCTTTGCCAGTATACTTAAATGTTCTTCAACTGTATAGCTTTTTCTTTTTTCTAATGAAAAGAGACCCGAAAACCCTTTTTGTAAATGCATGCCATTCTCATCAGTTTGGAGTAAATAAATTCATTTGTCAGTTTACCAATTACCATGCATACATAGTATATGTTCATTAAATCATGTGCTATGAGTTTCTTCAGGTTGTCAAACTGCTTAATTGAAAAAATGTGTAGTGTTGCTCTTATGGGAAAGAATCAAGAATCAAAGGACTGGCGAGCTTACTATTAATATTTTAGAGTTCGCTTTTAAAGGCATCTAGAAATTGTTCTGTTTTATAGTTGTGATTAAAGGACTATTCCTTCTGAATTTTTCTTGTTTGTTTATAATTCAAACACTGTAATTATAATGGACTTGCTCTTATAATAGAGCTACTAAATCATTCTGCCAGCAGATGAAAACCAAGAGGAAGGGCTCACTTTTTTGTGCTATGACTGTAAGCTCAATTTAGATGTGTTGGGAATGAAACAAACTGGGAATCCAAAGATCCATTTGGGTTTTAGTCTTGCTAGGGTTCTCCTTCAGAGTTTGCATTTTGTGGTTTAGGGTTTGCCATCACGTTAGTGGGTTGTTAATCCTTTCCGACAGCTTATGCCTTTAAGGCTACTGATGTTTAGAAATTGATTTGTATGTTTGTATAATACCTTAAAAAATACCAATGCTTATGCTCCACCCCAAACTGAATAGATCAGAATCAATGGAGGGATGGTTATACTGTTTTTTAAAAAGAGCTCCAGATAATCCTAATGTGAGCCAGTGTTGAGAGAGACTGACCCAAGTTGACTCCAGCTGTCCACTAGCTCAAGTCAATATTCATCTCACCAGCTACAAGCTTCATGGTTTGGTGTGGTCCCTCCCCAAATTGTATTTAACACATTGAACAAATGTGATTCTTATGCACTAAGCTTTGAGACCTTGCTGAAGGAATAAGATTTTCATAATCATAAAACATGTTCAATAGAAATTCAGAAGATGATGTACAAATGACAATAGGTTCAGGGAAGAATTTTGTTTTCAGTAAAGATTTTGAGTCATCTTCATTTGATTTTAATGGAAATCACTCATGGTTCTAATAACATTGTTACTTTGTCAGGCAAGTACATCTAGGGCCATGTAAGACCTAAGAATGTACACACACAATACAGCCCCTGTGATCTTGGTATGCCATGAACTAATGATTACATCCAGTGAGTTTTGCTTGGCCTATAAAAATATTGGAAACTAAAAGAGGAAAAAGATACGTTGGTTTTAGGATATGGAGAAATTGCCAGATCAGAACAATTTGACAACTAATGAAATATCAACAAAAATGGAACTTTATACTGTTGTTCTTAATTATCAAATGTAATACATAAACATCTACTTTTAGAAGCATTTATAAATTAGCTTTTCTACTTAAGAATTAGTGAAACTTCATGATGATTACTGATAAATTTTAAGTAATTTTAAAATTAAGTCAACAAAATTATATGCATACATACAATTTCAAAGATTTCATGTATGAAAATTGTTTAATGTAGTCTGATATGATATGGGGCTATACCTTCAAAGAAAATGTTTCTAAAGCTTAGAGAGGTCAGATAAATCTCTACAGGTCATTAAAATTAAAGGATATTTAATTGTCCTGGGCTCCCATTTTCATTGATAAGATTATTAAAATATAAAATATATGTATAAGCATCTGTCAAAAGAGACAGTTGAAATTAAGATAACAGATATTGCTTACCCTTTGAGAGAGAGAGAGAGAGAGAGAGAGAGAGATGAGGAAAATCATAATTTTAGCCACAGAGGATACTACTATCCTTAAATTTAAGTTGGAAATCTTGGTGAACATTAAATGAGAGTAATAAGTTACAATATATACTATACGTCTTGTTTAGACATTACCCCCTCCATATTCGTAATAATTATAGTGGAACATTGTGTGCCTATCACAAAAGACAGAAATAGTGTCACTGGACATTTAGTCTCAGATGTTAATTGATGTCCAGAGCCAATATCATTTTTTTCTCTGTGCTATATTTGATTGTAAATGAGATTCTCATTTGTAGGATTTTCCTAATAGAGAGGGATGATCACTTCTCAATTCTGAAATCTTTCCTAACATCTCAGTTAATCCTTTCTGTATCTTAGCTGTTTTACATTGTTGTTTTTTCTTCCATAAAATATTCTTTTGTTTCCTTTATTTGCTTCTTTTTTTTTTGGTCTGTCGTGGGGCCTGAACTCTCTGCCTGCACACTATCCCTAAGCAAGAGCTCAAGGTTTGCACTCTACTAGTTAAGCCATAGCACCACTTCCAGTTTTTGGTGGTTAGTTGGTGATAAGAGTCTCATGGACTTACCTGCCTGGGCCGGCTTTGAACTGTGATCCTCAATTCTTAGCTTCCTGAGTAGCTAGGATCACAGGCATGAGCTACTGGTACCTTATTTACTTCCTTTTTTTTCTATTTGTGTTTCTTTTTCTCTAGAATGTAAGCGCCAAGAGAACAGAAACCATTGGTCTTCTTCTCCACAAAAAATCCATCATGGGGAAATAAAGGTGGTGACAATTGATTACTTGCCAGAAAGGATCAAAGGAGTGTCATTCTATTAGGGTCAATCTTGCAAATGATGAACTAACTGGTCAGGATGTATTGTAGTACATCTCTTTTAAACTTAACATTTTGCAACAGCCAGTCATTGTGAAATGATAGAATTTATATTTAAGGTTCATTGAGACCTTTTTTTTTTTTACCTCCCCAGCATCCAAAAGGCAAAACAAAACAAAACAAAAATCCTATAGGAATCATCCTGTGTATAAATTCTACAGCTTCTAGATGAATAAAATGGTTAATTGTTTTCCTGAAAATGTCTACTTTATACTTTTGGAGAGAGGCCTGAAAACTTCTTGGCAATACTTCAACTGATTAATAATTGAGAATGATGATTGACTGGAGAACGGAAGCAAAGCTAATAGCCTCTCATTTTCCTCTTTATTATTTCAGACAAATTGGTAAGTCATGGTGGAGGTGTGGAATGTTTTGGGGTCAACTCGCTAAAAGCTCTGGTTAAAAATGGAGGGTGATACTTGATTTTAATTCTCACAGATGTTGTTGGCCTCCATTTGGATGGTGGAGATTCCTTTGTGATTCTCTTGGTTCTATGATTTGCACTGCTCTTACATTACTGGCCAAGTCTCTGAACTACAGCAAACTTTTACTGTTGGTCTGCTTTCTGGGTCCTGTTCTGTTGGCACTGGTTGAGATAAAACAATCTAAAATTCAATTGTTAAAAAAAAATCTAGCTGGGTGCTGGTGGCTCACGCCCGTAATCCTAGCTACTCAGGAGGCTGAGATCTGAAGATCGAAGTTCAAAGCCAGCCCAGGCAGGAAAGTCCGTGAGACTCTTATCTCCAATAAACCACCAGAAAACTGGAAGTGGTACTGTGGCTCAAGTGGTGGAGTGCTAGCCTTGAGCTGAAGAGCTGAGGGACAGTGCCCAGGCCCAGAGTTCAAGCCCCACGACTGACCAAAAAGAAAAAAAAATTATCATAATAGATATTCATCACATGTAAAGCATTCTTTTTTGGGTGGGGAGGGGGGTGGGCATGGGACTTGAACTCTTGGCCTCAGCTCTTCAGCTCAAGGCCAGCACTCTACCACTTGAGCCACAGCACCACTTGAGGTTTTCTGAGTGGTTTATTGGAGATTCTAGAGTCTCACGGACTTTCCTGCCGGGGTTGGCTTTATATGTCGATCCTCAGATCTCAGCCTCCTGAGTAGCTAGGATTACAGGCAGGAGCACCAATCCCCAGCTAAATCATTCCTTTACAAGATTAAAATTTTAAGAGAAGGATATGAACAGATATTAGTGGAGTCATAAGTTTATGAGAGATGTGAGGGCTCTAATAGAATTAAGGATAGTGTTAAAAAAACAATGTGAGAAACTCAAGATATAACATACAAATAGTGTCTATCGCTAATTAGGATTTTAAAGCAGCTGAGCTGGGTGCCATAATTCTAGCTAGTTGGGAGGCAGAGATGGGGTGGCTGGAATTGTGAGGTCAGACTGAGTAATACATTTTGAGACTCCCATTTCAACCAATAAAAAGCTGGGCATGGTTAGTCCATCTGTGATGGGAATTGAAATGAGAAAGTTGTGGGTCAAACTGGACCAACAAAAAAGGAGATACTTTCTCAAAAATACTTACAGTAAGAAAGGTTGGAGGTATACTTCCAGTGCTGGAGCATCTGCTTAGCAAGCAGGAAGCCCTGGGTTGAAACATCAGTACTGCCTAAAATAAAAATAAAAAAGGATTTTAAAGTGGCTGAAAAAAAAAGGATACTGGCATGAGAAGTTGGTTTAGATTTTTTGTGTCACATAAAACTCCTGCTCTGTCTTAATGAAAGATAAATTGTACTATAGGACTGAAATGAGCCTCACACTAGAAAGTACAGAGGCATATCCCTGGAAATTTCCATTTGTTTGGGGATAGCCTATAACTTGAACAGAAGCCAGAATAGTGGCTTCTGCAAAGGCTGTGTCAAAGAGAGAAGTGTCTCTTCCTCTCACCTGAATCCCACATGTTCTGAAGAGAGCTGGGGTTTTCATCTGAATAAAATATTTGTGTAGTTGACTTACTGATAATCTTCTCTGTCTGCATTTTTGATAACCAAATGAAGAATGGAATGCCAGGAACAAGGAGTTGTGTGTACTTTATCTTCTCCTCCTGAAGACCTATGTAACTTCCAGAAAATTCACATTCTGGGTTTTATTCCCATTTGTGTATGGTATTGTCATGGACTGACATTCATCTCCCAGTTCTATAAGTTTAACTCCCAACCTCAATTTATTTGAAGATAGCCTTTATTTTTTTCTCTTGTTTTTATTGTCAAGGTGATGTACTGAGGGGTTACAGTTACATAAGTAAGGTAATAAGTGCATTTTTTGGTCAAACTTGTTAGCCTTTAGAAAAACAACTATTAAGGTTAAAGGAATGTATAGCATTGGGACCCTAATCAAATGTAACTCATCTCTTAGAAGAAGAGATATTAGTCCTGCACTCCCCTCCCACTGCCCCCCCCCCACACACAGAAAGAATCAGGTGAGATCACAAGGAAAAAGAAACAGCTACATGTGAAGTAAGAAGAGAGACTCAGAAGATGCAGCCTTGCCAATAACTTGATCTTGGACTTTTAGCCTCCAGAACTCTGAGAAATCAATTACTGTTGTACAGTATAAGCCACCCAATCTGTACTACTTTGTCATAGCAGCCCAAAGTAAGATAGTTATTGACAAATTTTCCTGATGGGCTTATGAGTCTAAATCAATGACAAACAGAACTCTTAATTTGGGGCAAGCCACTTGGAAAGCCCTTAAGAAATCATTTCCCTGTCTTCCTTATTCAGTTGTATCCATCATAACTTTAGTATAGTTTTTCACTGGTCCATCTACTTTTTCAAAAGGCAATTATTCATTGAGTGCCTTTTATAAGCCACCTACTAATAGATTAAACTTAGAAGGATTGTCAACTTTCTAGGAGAAACAAAACAGGGACAGAAAACACTGTTGCTTGCTTATGTATGAAAATGCCATGCACAGGTCAAGAGCAGTGCTTCACTGCAACAGAGATGGCAGGGAAGAGTCCGTGGAGGAGTTGGCATCCAAGGGGGGCATGGGGGAATAGATGGCTCATGTAGGTTTGGGAAGAAAAGAAAGGATAGTCCAAGAGGGGAAGGGCTGATAAACAAAGGCTTAGAGGCTGAATCTCTGGGAAGTTTACCGAGGGGCGTAAACATTGACAGAAATGCAGAGTGTGCAAAGGGGAAATTTCCTTTATAAATCTTTGCTGTCTCAAATCCAGGGAGATTCTACTCAAAGGAATCATAATGCCAGGTATTATCCAATGCCCATCATGGCGTTGATTCATCCATACTCATCATAATCCTACAAAGTATTGATGAACTGTCCTCACTTTATAGCATCAGGAAACCCAGGCAGGCACAGATGGGTTAAGTTACTTGTCACAATTTCTCATGAAAGGCGGAGCTGGGATTTGAACCCCTAGGTATTTTGGATCCTTTTGTAAAGCCTGAGCTCTGTCCAAAACATGAGGGAAAGTCCTGCTAGTTGATATATTTGCAAATGGGACAAGATGGAGAGTTTCAAACTGGACCATTTTCCCTCTTTGCTTGAACAAGGAGAGAGAGAGGCAGATCTCTAAAAACCAGGAGGGCAATCGCAGGGCCCTTGACCGCTTTCCCGCAAGCTACCCATGTTTTCAGCCCTCCCAGAAGATGAATTGTTGGGACAGGAAAACAAAAGTGTTTTTCAGGGACTCTGCTGTCATGAGTAGCTCCAGGACGGGGTTATGAAAGGATCTTTTCTGCCTCTGCTGCCTTCCGGGGTTACATTCTTAGTGAGTCTTCTGCCTGAAAATGGAGCTTGTGAGTTGGGTGTCATCCGAGGGTGGCAATTAGTTGCATGTGTTTGGTTGGGTGCCAGCCCTCCGCGGGCCGCCAGGCCCCAGCGCGGGAGCCACTGTGTGTCATGAATTAGTCTTTAAATACAAGCAAGTTTTTAAAATGGAGCATGCTAATTTGGGTTTTGCTAACTCCTTCTGAAGAAGGCTTGGCCTGTTCAGTGCCAGCTGGCTGAGTTGGCAGTCAGCAGAGAAGCAGAGTTCCTACCGAAAATGGCCTAGCCCCGGCCTCCCACTTGGAGAGCAAAATGGCACCGAGGAGCCCGTGAGGCCTGAGAAACAAGGTGAATCGAGGGGCAGGGACACCACAGCCAAGGGGCCCGTGAAAGGGGACCGCACCCTGGCAGGGAAGAGCGCCCGGCTTTCCCACTCGGGCCGCCCTCGGCCACCCATTCAGAGATCGCTACATAAAAGGCCCCCTCATCCTGGGCCTGCACACTGCGCCGTTCATTCTCTTCCAAGTCGTACTTAAGGGATTATCACTGCGGCTTTTAACTTCCCCCCAGAAAGCGCTGAATGCACGTGAATGGGGCGGAAGAATCTTCAGTGAGAAAGCGTCCACCAGCCCCCAAGCGCCCACAAAACCCTCAATCATGATGTAAGAATGCCATCCTCTGTGTGTGTGTGTGTGTGTGTGTGTGTGTGTGTTGGTGGTGGTGGTGGTACCACCCTAAGGATTACAGGCGGTAATTACAAAGGATCACCTGGCACACACCACTCCTGGTAAGAGAACAGGGTAACAGGCTCACACCACAGTCCTAGCCTCTCTGACATGGCGTGCTTTAATCTGATTAAGGAAGAGCAGTCGCACCCAGCACCCTTTTGACTTTCACCTCAGCGCTTTGCTTAAGTACCCATTGGAAGAAGGTTGTCTGGCCCATTGCAGGTGGAGAATTTGATGCTGAGGCAGGTCAACACTCAGACCACCCATGTTTGACAACAGGGCCACTTCCTTCTCATTCATTCATTCATTCATTCATTCATTCATTTAGTTTTATTTTGCATGCATGCCTTTGTCTCCAAATAGGATTGTTTAGTATTGGGGAGAAGAGCTTTGTAACTAGAAGAGGCAAGAAATGAATTTAAATAAGCTTCCCATTTGTTCTGAACATTCAGAAAGATGGAGTTGTGTTTTTTTTCCTCCTCAGACAAACTTAGCTGTGCAGTAGATTGCAGAGATATATGAGTTGTCCTGGTTACTAATGTGGTGTACATTAAATTTCCCGGAGTGAGGTTTTATTTATTTATTTGTGTGTGTGTGTGTGTGTGTGTGTGTGTGTGTGTGTGTTTTGTTTCAACTTGTTTAGTTGATGCAGGCGCCGCTCTCATCTTCTGATTTCTGATGGCAGTTTATTAAGTTTACTAATAAACTTAAACTCAATTCCTAAGAGACTCAGCCTGAAAGGTTTCCTGACAGGACAGGATTTTTTTTTTAAATAAACAAATGCTGAGGCAAAATTGAGGATGAAGGACACTTTAAATACTTGAGTACTGTAAATAGTTTTAAGGGGATTTCAGTTTTTTTAAGACAATGCATTTTTTCAGTTTTTTTATTAATGCTTATTTAATATTTTGGGTCTCACCCGGACAATGTGTTGCTTTTATGAATAAGAGCTGATAATGAGCCCATGGAGCCTTTAATTTATGATGTATTTGACAGCATTGTGGTGGAGCTGATTTGGGATGCATGTGATTATGGCTGCAAGCTGAAAATAAACCAGCTGGTATTTGTTCTGAAACCGTTCCGAGAACACCCTCTTGTTAATGGCCCATGGCTTGATCCAGCATCTGGTAAACTAATGCATTGTCATTTTTACCATGAAAGTCAGTACAAATCATTAATGATTCTGTAGCCATTTATGTTTTTCTCTGGTCTAGAATATGCCAATTACCATGAAATTATTCCTATTAGCAGCATGATTGAATGATAGTAACCTGACTGTAACTTGTTGGCAGAAGTCTTCTCATAATGACAGTAATGAACTGTGCATTTGAGTCCTTGCTGGGCTCCATTAAACAGGAAGGTTGGTTTTTGTATGCTTCTAACCCTTCACGAACAATACTCCTTAATGACTATGTGAATTGGAGGAAATGTGCTGTTTTGTAGATTGGATTCAGTGTGGGAATGTAACATTTTTTTGTTTAATTTGTTGGGGGGAAGGAATCACTATATACCGTTAAAAATTGTGTCCAGATCCTACTTTTCAATATGTGCCCATTATGGCCATCACCAGTTTATAGAGCCTAGCATTATCATGATTCTTTAGATAGGCAGCATCTGAATTTTAATGAATATTCCACATATAATCATCACATTGAAATAATACTGTCAGTGTCAGTGATCCTAAGAAATATACAAATAGCCTGATATTACCATAAAATTTTATGTGTGTACATGCTGATACTGGGGCTTGAACTCAGAGCCTATGCTCTTACTTGGCTTTTTTGCATATGGCTGGCTCTTTATCATTTGAGCTATGCTTTTAGCTCCACTGTGAGATTGTTGATGAATTTACATTTCTTCATTCCTGGTCTAGGTACGTATGTAAGGTCATCTTATCTGTCTAATGGAGAATACCTATGAGGCAGGTAGTATAATAAGAAGGCTTTCTACAGCCTCTTTTGAATTTGTGGTAAGGATTGCACATGGGAGTAGAACAAATTAGCAATGTCTCCCTAAAATCTAAGGAAACTAATGTACTGGTCAGTTACTATGGCTTGTCCCCCATCTTCTTGTCTCACTGTTATCTCTGGATATGGAGAAACCATTCTAGATGAGGTGTGATCCAAAGCCTTTTACCAAAGCTACATTGACTACCATCATTTTCTGCCCTAGTGCTTCTCTGAAACCCTGGATAGAGAGGACATGGCCAACCTGGAAGTGTGAGAGAGCTAATCAACCATGAAATGACCTCTAACCAGTGAGAAAGGGAAGCTCACAGGAGAAATGCTCTCCATGTTTTTCAAATAATTCTAAAACACACTATAAAAAACATACCTGTCTAATACATAGATGTTTTCTCAGAGAGTTCCATCAGATAGAATCCAACTTGCTTATATCCTTCAGTTTGAGAATGCATTCTTATAGCACATTTCCCTCTATAAGGGATACTGTGATTCTCTCACCAAGACCATCTTTACTGGGCCTGTACAGCCATGCTCCATTGGCTTAGTATGTTGGCTCCAAATCTCCCATATGAACCCATCTCAAGAGAATTATCTGTTCACTGACCATAACCCCTTCTTCAGAAATACCTGAAAACTTCCCTTCCTTGTGGTCAAGGGCAATCTCTAGCCAGTAACCAACTGAAATAGATAAGGAGGGATCTCTTATGTGATGCATTCATATTCCAGAACTCCTTGGATGAGCAAATCACCACTAGACTCAAACTGAAGCCATATCTTAACTTTCTCTTGGGTGTCTCTGGTTCCCTCAGTTCTTCACAGCTGTTTCCTGAGGGAAATATTTCCATCAGCCATTTGCATCAGAATGCCCATTGTAGGGTCTATTTATGTGGAGCTTTGTTTTAAGACACCATTCTTCCATGTTTCTTCCCTCTAGACTGTTAATCCTATGCCCAGGGTTCTTTCCCCAAGAAGATGACCTGATTGTAAGACTTCATGACACTGCTTTCTCTGCTAGAGTGTGAGGACTTGGACTAAGAAGATAAATATATTTTGTGGTCCCCCCATGCTGCTGTCTACATTAAGTACACATAGTTCCTACTAAGTATCATTTTGAGAGAACTTAGGTGCCCTAATATTATGGTAAAGTGATTCAGATAATGAGTGGTGAAGTTGAGAGAACTCAAATATGAGGCTAACAGGATATCAGAGACTTTGGGATAAAGTGAATGTGAATGACAGAAACATTTGGGAAGGCAGATGAGGAGGAGTAAAAGAAGAAAATTCACCTTGGAAAGACAGCATGAATAGAGACTTCCAATGAGCTTGTGACATCATTAGTTTGTGGGACCCTGAGATTGATATCCCTAATGCCTCTGATATCCCTGGGAATAATGTCTTCATATTGAAGTGTTCAGATAGAGCCAGAATTTGCTTTCATTCATTTGTTCAACAATTCCTTTTTGAACATCTATGAGTTCCAGGCATATTAGTGGGTACTGGAAGTGATAAGCTAGAAATATTGTCTCTGTGCTCTTAAGTGCATGCAACATAGCAAATACAATAGTAAAGAGCTACATTTATATAATTACAGGTTTTTCCTTATGGCTCTGAAGGAAATGAACAGGGCAGAATGACAGAAAAGAACAAGGATCCCATATGTTAGATTGGGTGGATTGAAAAGCCCTCTCTGAGAGGATGATGTTTAAACAGAGCACGAAATAATAGAAGTAAGCCATGCAACTGGGTTGGGGCAAGAATCAATGGCATAGGTAAAGATTCTGAGGAAAGCAATTCCAACGTGTGTTAGAGGTATACAAAAGGACCGTGTGTCTAGATAGGAGTAGGGAAGGAAAGGAATGAATGTCCAAGATAATTTAAGTGTGAAGATAGACAGAAGCAGGATCTTAGAAGCATCCTATACTATGAAATACTTTGGATTTTTATCCTGAATGTAATGGAAAGCAATTGAAGAGCTTTTAGAACAGAGATGATATTTTCCAATTTCTGTTTTTAAAATGTTTCACAAACAGAGTACTGTTGTGTAGAAACTATGTTGGGAAGGGCAAAAATAGATGCAAGGAGAGCAATAAAAAGTCCATTACTGTAGGCTATAGGAGAAAAATAATGATCATCTGGTCCACAGCCGAATCAATGAATGCGGACTAGAACTTCCTAAGCTGTAATTGGGGGTGGGGCCCTTAGGCTCTTGAGCATTGTGGTATTCAGGCCTATGCCTGACATTTGTGGGACTCAAGGCAAACATGCAAATGCCAGACACATCATATGCCATCTATCTAAATATTTGAAATTTATAAATCCAGGTACTGTTTTTATCCTTTCACTTAGATAATTAAACTTTTAAAGGACAGATCCAAGATTATAGGTGAAACTATGGTTTTCATAGGATTGAAAATCGGTCAAATATTAAAGACAACTATATTTTCTTATTATCATACACATTCTGATAAATGACAGATGATATTTAGGTAGAATTTTTAAGTTTGAAATAATTTTAAAGTATTATATATTTGTAAAAATTATTTTTTGGCTCAATTTCAATGAAATTGTTAAGGCATTATAACTGAAGGTCTTTTTTAAAATATACTTTGTGTCTGTTGACAGTTATGATCAAATACAAGAGTTTAGAAAGAATCAAATGTAGCTACTGCATTCAGTAACACATTCTCTATGATACTTTCATGATATGACAGCAGAAATTCAGATTGCAGGAGACCCAGATATTTACTATCTAGCCCTGTACAAAAAACTGTTGAAACTGCTTTGAAGTATTAATAATAAAACTGCATTTTTATTTGAAATGCATTAAATTTCAATAATTTGTATCAGACTGTAATTTAATTATAAAGATTAAAAATGTTAAATTTAGGGTAGGGCAAAGTGATGCATGTCTCTAATCCCAGCCACACAGGAGGAAGTGATTGGAAGGATCACAGTTCAAGAATAGGCTGAGCAAAAAGGTAACAAGATTCTGTGTAGCAAACAAACCATGCATGGTCATATACTTTTATAATCCCAGCTACCTAGGAGATATAGATAGGAGGCTTGTGGTTTGAGGATGGCTATGGGCAAAAATGTGAAACATCCACCTAAAAAATAACTAAAACTCAAAAAGATCTGTGGGCATGCATCAAGTAATAGCATGCCTGCCTTTCAAAGATGAGTCCCTGAGTTTATAAGCTCAGTAATGCTTGAAAAAAGTTACAATTATGTTTAATGTGTTCTATGAAACTACATTTGTAAATATTGGAAATTTTTATTGGTAGAAAAATGCAGAATAGGCTGACCAGTATTAAAATTTTTTATACCAGATATGTTTAAATGTCCTTGAAATGTTGACATTTCCATTTAGCCTTCTTAAACTTTTTTATAAGAACAAAACAATTTCTAGTTTTGTGTATCATCCACCTACTTGCCAATACAAGAATTGATATCAATACTTGATAAGAAATGTACTCATTATCTTGCCCATGTAATTGTAACCCCTCTGTACAGTATGTTCACAAAAAATAAAAATTAATAAAAAAAGAATTGATATCAAGTTTCCTGCATGATGTTTTGAAGTCTACATGGAATCAAATTTAAAACATCAGGAATTGTTTAATTGCGGAATGGACCAACACTGTGCAGTAGTTTTGAATGCTACACAAACGTAAGAGGCCCCTGAAAGTATGAAGTGAAACTAATAGGTCTTGATTTAAACAATTATTCTGTGTGATTGAGATTTCTTTATGCAAATATGTGTTGTATTCTTGCTATCTGAAAAAGGCCTGACAACTTAATTTATCTTGCTGAAATTGAAGACTTTGTATACCCACATCACAAAGTAGTATAGATATTCATTGGCTGCTGTTTTTCAATCCCATACTAAAAGCCCTTCTTGACATTTTGACCCTACCACCTTTTCTCCAATGAGAAAAGGAATCTCTCTCAAAGCATGTCCAATGTTTGATAGAAGAGTAGGAGTTACTGGTCAGGTCTACAGGAGATACACAACAAATCTTCAGCCCAGTCCTATGTAGAATCACATTCTGCCCTCAGTATGTTTTCTATTCATTTTAGTGGGGCTTTGCTTGTGGTATGGAAGCCCCTCAAATATGGGGTTGTGAATATATCAAATAATAGAGTTGTTCAATACATGGGTAAATTACAAACATGCAGGAAGACATAAACAGAAATATAGGAATAAAACATTACAGTCTTTAAATTTATGTAAGATCAAGTGCACCTAAATTGAGTACTTGTTGAAGTCAGATAGATGATAGTGTCTAAATTTAGATCTTGACAGTGTTCTTTTCATGAGCCTTTGGGAAGTTTTGAATATGTGATCTTAATTAGTTACAAAGAAATCACAGAAATTTGTAAAAAACTTAAAATTCTTAATGATATCAGAACATTAAATATGGACATTTAAGAAATTTTTTTATCAACAACTCAATCTAAATTCTTACTTCAAACCCCAACCTAAAAAAATATGTAGTACCATTGATAATAAGATACAGCATATAGACTAAGGCCTATATTTAAACTGTGCTAGAAAGAAAATCTATAACCTTAAACACCCTAATCTCTCTATCTGTCTGTCTGTCTGTCTGTCTGTCTCTCTCTCCCTCGCACACATACACACACACACACACACACACACACACACACACACACCCCAAAAGTAATTTAGCATCTAACTGAAGAAAAGAAGGACCAATGGGTACCGGTGGCTCACACCTGTAATCCTAGCTACAGTTCAGAGCCAGCCCAGGCAAGAAAGACCATAAGATTCTTATCTCCAATTAATCACAGAAAAGACCTGAATTGGGGATGTGGCTCAAGTAGTGGAGTACTAGCCTTGAGCAAGAGGAACTCAGGGACAGAGTTCAAGCTCCAGGACTGGCAAAGGAAGGACGGAAAGAAGGAAGGAAGGAAGGAAGGAGAGAGGGGGGTAAGGAAGGAGGGAGGGAGGGAAAAAGGAAAGGAAAGAAGGAAGGGAAGAAGGAAAGGAAGGAAGAAGGAAAGGAAATGAAGGAAGGAAGAGGAAGGAAGCAAGGAAAAAAGGAAGGAAAGGAAGGAGGAAGGAAGGAAGGGAGGGAGGGAAGGAAGAAGGAAAGGAAGGAAGAAGGAAGGACCAAATAAATAGAAGAAATTTAGACAGAACTAAACAATAAACAGAAAATAACTTTGAATCTCTGTATATAGTGGGTTTTTTTAAACAAATAAATCATGCAAAGTTCCCAAGAAGAAAGAGAACAAATTTAGTAATACAGAAAAAAATCTGAGAAGGGTATTAAAGATCTTAAAAAGTCCCAGGCTTTATGTTTTCTGAGGCAAATTATTTTGAACTTTCAAGGAACAGATAATGATAGTGCTATTTAAAATGGCAACTGGTAAAATTAATTTTACATCTGCATAATGGAATACTGTTAAGTCATTAGATAAAATGCAGAAGTTCTGTGCAATGAGGCAATCTCCAAAGTATATTAAATTAAATAAGGAAAACAAAGCATTGTGTTTTTTATTCCTCCATCTGAGTAAATTGTGTGTGTGTGTGAATGCTGATGCACATGCGCTATGTCTGTAAAACTATACAATAGACAGATACCTTAGACAGATGGAAGACAGGTTATAGGCAGATACTTTTTTAAGTCTATGCTTATTCATGTTTTTTGAACTTGAGCTTGTGTACTTGCAAATTGTGTAGTCAAAGAATTATAAATATAAAATTATCCATAACAGAAAACTGTCACTGTTTTTTTTATGAAGTCAGTATAGTAGAGTGGCGAAGCCTGAGAGTCAACATGAAGGAGAAAACTATAAATCAATCTTATTTTTGGACTTTTGAAAATTAAGTTAGTACACGTAACTAAGCCGAGTATTGCCGATCAGAAACTGTTATTACCACAATGCAAGGCTATCTTAGTGTAAGGCTTTTCAAGTGGTAATGTGTGAACTATCAGTTCAACTGTTACTGTAGTTGTCAGTCTGTCTATTTAACAAGTCTAAAACATTGTCAACTCTAACATATCTTGATCTTATAAGTGTTTAATGTGAAAAAATTCTTTGAATCAGTAAACTGTAACATCCATCATCCATCCATCCTACTTTGCTACTGTCTACCATTTATTTTTATATTTGTTTATAACTTTTCTTCCCCCCCTTTTTTTACATATGTCTCTTTTTGAAAAAGAATTAAAATAGAAGTGTGTATGTTTCTTTAAATCCTTCTAAGGAAAACTGTAGAAACACATCCTGTTTAGAGCCTAGAACCAAGTGAGGAAGTTAGCGAAGGGGTGGGAATGAGAGAAGAATGAGAACAATTTGAATTCTCTAACCTTATTCTACCCTCAAAATTATGTTTTCTGAAAAGCCATAGGAATTCTTTTGGCAGGAATATAAGGGAGGTGGCGGTGCACCTGCCAGCAGAATGCCTTTCCCATGTCTGTGATCACTGCTCTGGCTCCTTTGAGAGTCCCTTCAAGTGGCTGAGACTGTAACCATCCTGTCAGGCCCATCTGGTACAGGAGCTTCACTAAGTACGTTCAGAGCTGGAGTGGCGGGGGGCTTATGGACTCCTAGGACAATGCTCAGCCTTGACTGGTTGATGAGGGTAAGTGAAAGTTCAGCTTCCTTGCCTTGCTGGGAGAACTCCCTTCAGAGAACTTCACCCCAGATCCTGGCCTGGACTGCCTTTCCCCGTGCTTCCCATTGCCATTTCCTCAATACTTTCTTTTGGAAGCCCTTTCTTCATAAATTACTTATTCATGAATTATTTGCTAAATGTCCTCTATTGAGGTACATGTTGAGATATCCTATTCTACTGTGAATGTATGGATATCTGAAAATGAGGCATTATTGCTATAGGTGGTGTTTGCTGTGACCAGAGCCTAGGCTCACCCATCTGCTAGGCAAGCATTCTACAACTGAGCTACACTTTCTAAAAGCAACATCTCTTTTTTTTTTTTTGTCAGTTGTGTGGCTTGAACTCTGGACCTGGGTGTTATCACTGCACTCTGCAGCTCAAGGCTAGCGCTCTAGCTCTATCACTTGAGCCACAGCACCACTTCCGGTTTTCTCATGGTTTATTGGAGATAAGAGTCTCATGACTTTCTTACCCAGGCTGGCTTTGAACTGCGATCCTCTGATCTCAGCCTCCTGAGTAGCTAGGGTGACAGGTGTGAGCCACCGGAGCCCGGCTAAAAGCAACATTTTAAATAACATTATCTGTCTGTCAGTCTGTCTCCCTGTCTGTCTGGAAAATAACACATAGTAGAATCACATATTGACTGAGACATCAAGAAAGTGAAGCATGACTATCTTCCATTGACTATTCTTGTGTCGTACAGACTCTAGAATATATACATATATATATATATATATTTCAAACCTAATTTCATCTTCTGCTTTTCTAATTTCAGTAAAAGGATACCAGCCACAGCCTAGCCACTGCAGAATAGCTGCTCATTTTCTTGAACATAATTTAGCTACTCATAACTAATGTATTATGGAAGTTCCTAACAACTTCTAGGGCTCATCTTGGTAAAACACAAACCATCAGTTCTCAGTGGAAAAAAAAAAAGAAAAAAATTGTTTTATTGAAGGATAGTCAAGATGGAGTTGTTAACAGCTGTAAAGAATTTGGCCTGCTTAGGAGAGACCTATATTATGATTGCTCAGTAGCAGGCCTCAGTGGGCCAAGTGAATTACCAAAAAGCACTTTGTGCAAAGATTACTGTGGTGCCTCTGAGTCCAGAGTTCATTGTCAAACCCAGCATATCATTCGGGTGTAATTTCTTTGCATTTTTAATCATGTTTGATCTCCCAGTCTCCTGTTTGCAACAGGTCTGCAGGTCATCAGTGTGAAGCCAGCAAGACTATGTTGTAAATCTTTATGCTCTGCAGGCAGTTTGTTTATTCTGGCAATATGCAAAGTATTTATAATCCTGCTGTCTTTATCCTAAATGCATGCCTGAATATACAGCCATCAATTTCTGGAGTTGAATGGTTCTGACAGTGTGGTTTTAACTCTAACATATTCTATGTGTGAGAATATGTGCATGAATGTACATTTATATATATATGGATATTTGCATACATACAGAATAATTTATAGCGTAACACACATATAAAAAAGAATACCATGTTCCTAGCATTAACTAAACTTGAGTACTTTCTCTTTTGTGTAGTGCCAAATGCTAAAGGGGAGAAAGTGTCCAAGGTATTTATTTCTTTAAAAGTGGGGTGAAGAATGTTGATCAGTAAGCCGTCCTGATTGGAGGCCTCTGCCTCTGGGGACACAGCATCTCCCAGTATCCCCAAGATAAGTTACCTCATCTGACCACTATACCTTTGTTGGGGAGCAGATTACCATCTTCAAGATCTTGGGAATTAACTCATTAGTGGCTTCCCTGATTTGTGGCGGGGAGGCATCCATTTTGAGAGGAGGTATGAATACAATTGAAGACACAAATTAGCATCATGTATATTCTGCTTGAGGAACTTTTCTTGTAGGTCTTTAACAAGAATGCTATCCATCACTGATTCTCAGACCGTATTAGTGTACATTTCACCTCCTTAAGGGTAGATGACAACTTAAGAAAGTGAGCCTTCATGGGGATCAGAAATGGTTTTTTAACTCTGGCCTCACATTGCTCAGACTTGACAATTTGTTGATACTGGAATAAAAATCCGAAAGCTGCTTTTAAGTTATCAAGTTGGGCGGTGGGTGCCTCAGGCCTATGCTATTGTTTTCACATTTTGCTGCGCATGTTACTTCTCTCCTTTCTGGAAGATGATATGATGCTGGAGGGTTGAAACTATGTCTTGTGTTCCACGTGTACCTCAAAGCATGCTCCACATTCTCATTAAGTCCTGGGTACATCTTGGATGCAAAGTTAGTATTTAGTAGTTGGACTTCTTCCAGGGTTGTCATTTAGCATCTGCTTAGCTCAGTCTTAGGTGGTCTAGTGGTCATTTGGGACATTTGGTTAAATGTTTCTTTGTTTATTCCTATTCAATAGCTGAGAGAATTAGTTGTTAGAAAGGTGTTATAGTTAGGTGAGATCTATTGTCTTCATTCTTCTTGCTCCCCTTCTTCCTCCCCTCCACTCCTCTTGTGTAGCGAAGGAGCTCTTGGTTAATAGGCTTCCCCTATGGAGAAACAATATGTACAGCAGAATAAAGGGGAAGGCCCCAGCTTAAGCAGCTGGTCTTTTTTCTTCCCCACTCAGTACTGGGATTTGGAGTATGGGCCTTGTGCTTGCTGAGCAGGTGCTCTACCACTTGAGCCATGCCATCAAACCCTTTGGGGTAAAGTTTTGCGTTTTATTCCCAGTGCTGGCCTCAGACCATAATCTTCCTCCCTGTGCCTCCCACAGAGACTGGGTCACTGGTGCATTACAACCTGCTCATTGATTCATGTGGAAATTTGGCCATGTGGAAATTTTTTGCCCAGGTTGGCCTAGAAATCCAGACTTCCTGGATTTCCTCCACTTCTGCTTCCTCATATACATCCCAAATCAAGAGGCCAGCAAATCACCAACTCAAACTAATAGGGCTCCTCTGAGTATAAGTTATAAACCATTTATATAAAGGAAGTATTTGAGGAATGGTGGAGCGGCTCAAAGTGGTCCAGCATCTACCTGCCTTGCAAGCCAGAGGCCCTGAATTCAAGCCCTAGTACTGCCACATGCGTGTGCATGCACACACACACACACACACACACACACACAAACAAAAACTAAAGAAAAAACTAACATATACCTGAATGTATCATTATACTGAATCTACCATTTGACCAAAAAAAAATAGACTTTATCCTCTAAAGTAATTTTAGATTAAAGAAAGGTTGAGCATAAAGTACAGAGAGTTTTCTCATACTCCCTCCCTCTGCCCAGTGTTCTCCAGCATGAGCCTTTTGCCTTGGAGTGGTACATTTGTTACAGTTGATAAACTAATATCAATACATTGCAGTTAATTAGAGTCCTTAGTTTACTTAAGGATTTATAATTTGTGTTCTGTAATTCTATGTGTTTGGAGAAGTTCACAGTCATGTATCTACTATTCTAGTAACCTGTGATACTACCCTAAAAATGCTTCATTCTCCCTGCATTCTTTCCATGGTCCAGCACTTTCTAAGGCACACTAGGATGCCTAAGGGTGGTGGTGGCAGGAATCAGGTTTGATACTACCGAAGTTCCAAGTTTCATTACATGGCTGGAAAAACAAGAACAACAACAAAAGCCCTGAAGTGTACACTCCATGAAAGGGGAATCATAATTACAGATTACAAGTATGATTCTACTCCAGTAACAGTAGATCACTTACAGCTTTTGTGTTTGGAAAAGCTGTAAATTATTAGTGAGGCTAAATGTCAAGGTAACTTTTATTTGAGCCATGCCATGCTTATTTGGAATATGTTGTGATATGTTCGAATCTAATGGGTATTAATATGTGGGCAAAGGTTAATTTTGACTGTTTTTTGTTTGGTTGCTACACTTGTCTTTCCTTCACTGATTTGTGAAATATGTTTTCCTTACTTTTGGAGCCTGCCTTTGACTTTGGTGCATTGCTAATTATGCACACAATTTTAGAATGACACTGACAATGAATACAAAATATTAATAAACCAACAAGACAAGCAGTTTTCAAAAATCACATTATGTATACTTACTGCCTAACTGACCTTTTCTGCAGTTACTTAAATCTTTTAAAAATCCATTTAATTTCAAAGTCAGAGTATTAGCCTATTTATATGTAAATTGTCTTTAATTCATGCATTGATTTAAAAGACTAATCCAAAAGATCTTTTACCACAAGTGACCTTTTTGACTCTATACTTCTGGGAAAACTGTGAAGTGGTTTCTTGGTGACCTCATACCCACCTGTGATACAACACATGCCAACTCAGGTCTGTATAAATCACTCACAATTGTGCAGTTTTCAGACAACACTGAATTATTAACCATATAATTGTTTTAGTTGCTATCACAATGTCCACAGGACCATTTAGATGCATGACATTTTTTCCTTATACTGTCTTTCTATTTTCATCTTTAAACAAGCAGTTTAATTAAAACCTATACTAAGAAATATGATCTGTTATTTGAGCAGTTAGGTGCTTAATAGTTACTTTCTTCAAAGATAAATGTCAGAGAAATTTAAATTTATATAATTGCCTGTCATACAGACATGAGAATCCACACAAGCTTAAGATAGGAGACAGAGTAGGTTACTATCAATATTCTTGTTACAATATATACAGCACAAAAATGTGAATAAATAGAACACTAAATAGAGCACAAAAGGATACTTATTTACAGTATGAGAGCTGGCAAACAAGGCACTGCTTTAGACACCTGGCCCTACCTCATTTGGGAGCACTGAATCTGGTAATAGTTAATTCTCTGCTCTACAGATGTATGGAAGTGACTGAAAACTCTGAAAGAATTGACGTTGAGGCTGTAAATAAATTTTGAATTAGTGCTCTGGAAAAATTCCCAAATACAGAAGCCATGAGCAGTGGAGATCAACCACACATATGCTTATATTTGTTTATTCCTTCATGCTAGGTTTGCACAAGGTTTGGTGATTCCACACTGAACAGGAAGACAAGAATCTTGCCTTCATGGTGCTTGCTCACACATACCAAAGAATCACCCCAGTGGTGGCCTGCTTACCACAATGAATGCTTCTAGTTGTGCCTATGACAAAGGGGCCATCTCATCCTAAGGGATCAAAGAGAGCCCCTGGGGAAGTCACCCGTAAGAGGTGTTTAGCAAGCCAGAGGAATATATATATATATATATATATATATATATATATATATATAATATTGTATTGTGTATTATATATAATATACCAACAGGAATGCATAATAAGCTGATTCACATTTTCTCTTTTAGATAAGAGTTGATGACATCCACATAAATACATCTTTGAGTTTAAGACAGTCTTTTTCTTTACACCTGTGACCAACTTTAATGCCCATGAGCCACTAACGGAGAACTCTTCTCTCTGTCCTTTCCTCAGGAAGTGTAGCTGGGAGATGCTGTGAGAACAGTTGGAGCCCACTGTGTCTCTTGGATGGAGAGATCCTTTCTCTTCTCCACCTTCTGTTTCTTTTCTTTTGTCCTATTTGAGTCTCTCCTCCATTTCTTCCCTGCCTTCCTTTAAACTAGCTTCTTCTTTAAAGATAATTATCAAGATTGAGTGAAGACACAGAACTGATTCTTTCCAGTGTGGATAACTAGATAGTACTTGATAGATAGAACTTGAGTAATTGGATAGTATTTTTAAGCTATAAAAAAGTCTCCAGTTTTTCATGGCCCTTATAGATGAAGCTCAGAGAACTTGTTGAAATGAATTAATTTAGAACTCACTGGATTGATTTTAGGCCTTTAAATTTTTTTGCCTATTTTGTATTTTTTGACTAGGACAAGTCTAGTCATAGCCCTTGATGGAATAGGAAAATCAACCTATTCAATTATTTATTTATTCAATCCCTACTTTGTCATAGGCACTAGAAAAAGCACTGGTGACACAAAGATTTAAAAAGCCACATAAAGCCTCTGGACACAGGGCTTGAAAATGTTTCTTTGTTTTGTTTTGGGGACTTTTGTATCAGGCCAAAAATTCAGCCAACAAAAGCAAAAATAAACAAATAGTACTACTTCAAACTAAAAAAGCTCAAGGAAATAATGAACAAAATTAAAACTTAGTCTATGAATTAAGATAAAGCATTTGTGAATCTTGTAACCGATAAAGGCTTTATACATATACATATTCATATATACATGCATATATATATATATACATATAAAGTGATTATAAAAATCAAGAGTGAAAAAGACATGCAAATGACCTGAAAAGACATAGAAATATAAAAAAAAGTCAACTGGCAAAGGAAAACAATTAGTAATGTCAGGGAAATGCAAAGGAAAAATCATAATGAGATATCACTTCACAACTGTTAGGAGTGTCAATATCACAAAATTGAAAGATACAGAGGAAAAGAATGCAAACTGATACGCCACCATGACAAACAGTATGAAGATTCCTTCAGAAAAAAAAGAACTGGTATGTGATCCAGCAATCCTGCTTCTGGTTCCATACTCGGTGAAAATGAAATAAGTAACACATAAAGATATCTGTCTCCCTTATGTGCACTACAGCATTTCATAATAGCCAAGATAGGAAAACATTCTATCTGTTAATTAAGGGAATTGAATATATATATGTGATAGAATATTAGCCTTCAAAATGAATGAGAGTCTGCCATTTGTAATTGTAAGGATGAACCTGGAAGATATTATACTAAGTGAAAAACAGGCAAAGAAAGAAAAATGTTGCACTGATATGTGGGATCTGCATAAAGATATAGAATAAAATATGGCGATTGGGGTAGGGGAGAATGATGATGAGGAGGAAATAGGGAAATTTCGCTCAAAATGTCTAAAGTTACAACAATGTAGACAATGTTAATAAGTTATGTTAGTCTAGAAATTTAATCTGAAGTATGAGTTCATAATATTGTGTACAAGAAATATGCTACAAGAACTGATTTTAGGCTCTTTGAGCACACGAAGCAAAGTTAACCTAGTGGGAGATACATATGCTATTTTGCTCAACTGTACCAATCATTTCACTATGTTAGACTATGTCAAAACATCATACTGTATACCTGAAATGTGTGTCATTAAAAAATGAAGATAAGCCCCTCTTCATATTTAGTATCTTTCTTCATGCATATAATTATAATTATCATCTTAAAAGGCTGAAATACCATAAGCCCTTTAAGATGATAATTGTAATTATATATAAACTTTAATTAGGCACTTACTATGTGCCAGGTAACTTGTTAGCATTGTACATGCATTAGCTTCACAAGATCCCTATAAAGAAAGTTTGTTATTATCTCACCCTTATACATGAAGACTCTGGGGGTGAGGTGACTTACTCCAGATGAATTATTGGAGTACCTGAGCTAGAACTGAAACAATTTAAATTTTTTGAGCATATTATACTACATTTCTTCCTGAAATCCTTGTAAGTAACTTTCACTTGGTAGCATTAGTAATTTTAATTTAAGATCAGCTATAGGATGATTATCAAATTTAAACTTAGGTTTATTGTCACATATTACTTGTGGATTGTCATCTTATTCCTTGGTTGCTTTCCAGAAAATACTCACTTTCACTTTGACAATACAGTTTTGTAAATGAAAAAATTTAAAGCACCAAGTGGCCAAAGAATTTTTTCAAGTTCAAGAAGCATGCCTAGGGTTCATCCCAGGGCTGTTTTATTTATTTTTTACTATCAAGCTTTCTTCTTTAAAATATCATTCAAAATACTGCTTCATTTTTTTCTGATTTCAGTACTAATTTATGTGGAATGTAGAAGTTAGAAGACACACACATGAACAACAACAAAAAAATTCAGACCCTGAATTCATCTGTGTCTTTTCCCATAGATGATTCCACATGAAGTCAGTAATCTTGAAAAATGTGCTGTGGCTGTTTGCTGCTTGTCATGGGTGTGTTAGTTTATTTCTAGCATGAGTGAGGGGATCATTTCATTTAGTTCTTTGTTCCCCATACTACCTATCTTCTCACTAAGCATCTGGCTAATTCTCCTGTTGCTTTATTGACCTGAGGTCATTCTATGTCCAGCATACTCCTTTTGTACCTACAGGATGCAGCATTGAAACCCCTGAGGCCCGAAGTGGGAAGGGAACCCTGTTTATATGTCATTCTAAGATTCTGTCCCCTGTGCTTGGGGAATTGCTCAATTTCTGGGCTTTTCTCTGGGATAAAATTCAGAGGACACTAAGGTCAGCTTTCAGACACAGCAGAGAGCCAAGCGGCAGCAGAGAACAAGCCTCCCTCCAATGTCCATCTCCTATCAGAAGGGCATTTAAGAATTGAGGCCTGTAGAAGGAGTCAAAGAGTCATTTCCCTTTAGGGGGTTTAATAGTGTATTTGCTGCCTACTGCACAGGAAAAAAAGGCTCCTGGGCTGCTAATTCCATGACACAATAGGTCCTTCCAGTCTCCAGTGTTACCTGAGAGGTCAGTCACCACATCGCAGTCGCATTTCTCTTTTCTTAAGCAAATATTGGCAATACTTAGATGTGTTTTTTAAAAAAAATACAACAAAGCAAGGAGCTGGTGGCTCACACCTGTAATCCTAGCTCCTCAGAAGGCTGAGAGATCTGAGGATGGAGCTTTGAAGCCAGCCTAGTCAGGAAAGTCCATGAGACATTTATCTTCAATTAACTAACAAAAAGCAAGAAGTAGAACTGTGGCTTAACTAACAGAGTGCCAACATTGAGCAAAAAAGCTAAAAGACAATGCCACAGGCCCTGAGTTCAAGCCCCAGTACTGTCACCAAACACATATAAAGAAACAAACACATAAAATAAAAAAGATGAGAGGACTTGAATTAGTTGAAACAGTATCATGGTCTTGGTTTTTAGACAGTTTAGAAATTACTGGTTTATAAAAATAGGCATAGTAGTATTTTTTCTTCTAGTGCTCTAAGTCTTCTTAATGATTAAAGTCAATTAAATGATTTTATGAAATTTACCTTGTTATGACCTCTTTTGAGTTCATTATAAAGGCAATTTTACCATTTTCATATCTTGCTTAATCTCACTCATCAAACATACAATTTGGACAAAGTAAAAGTTGGTCTTAAAATAGTCACATCTACTAAGAACGTTTAATTCTATAGGGGAATCTTATTAAAAACCCTCAGAATAATACTAATCAAGAAATTTACCAACAAGGAAATGATAGAGTAACTTTATGAAAGGAGATGGTATTAAGCTAGAAATTAGACTAGTGTTGTCTCACATTAATTTAACTTGTAACAGGCCAGAACAATTCCACTGTGGCTTTAGTCTGTAACCTAGTTCCCAAAGAATAAACCATAAGACCAAAGGGCACATAGTCTAACAAAAAGGAATCAGATGATTATCTTGTAAACTAGAGGAGTGATGATATTGTGGTTTAATTAGATAGATTGACAACATGTTAAAGTTCAATGAAAGTCTTAGAGCAGTTGCCTAGTTGTTTGCAAGATTCTGGAATGGTTTAATTTATGAGAAAAAGGAAAAAGTACCAAATAGCCAATAGCATGCATGGACTGAGACACAAGCAAAACAAAAATGCTGTAATGGCTTACAAATGGCTGCTAGGAGAAAATACCAGGGAGAATGATTTAATACAGTGATTATAAAGACTAATGAAATAAACAAGGAGTGTTTCATTAGCAATCAAGTAAATTGCATTGACAGGTATTAGACAACCATATGATCACAGAATGGAATCTAGGGAGATGGTGGGGCTTATTTGAATACAGAGCTAGAGGGCATTAATAAAGAGGCATTCCTGGCTTTGACTTTGAGTTAATTATTGGTTTTTGAATATTTTGATTTGACTTTGACTGTCACAAGGCAGATCATAATTGATTTCTATCTTTATTTTTGCCTGAAATGTTTTAATAAACTCTTTTACCTTGATTGCCCTTCATTTTTTTCTTCAGAAATTCCATAGATAGGTCAATTATCTCTTTTCCTTTTTTAACCCACTAAGATTTGGATACGTTTCTATTGTACCATCAAAATAATACTGATGAGATTAAAATAGTCACCTTAATTTGTCATCAGAGTGTGTAGTTCCTAGATAGCCCCTAGTATTACATTATTAACCAAGATCATGAGTACACGACATAAGGGCTAAGCTATTCCAAAGCTTGTAACTTTGTACTTTTTTTTCCCTTTAAAGAACCCAGCTTCCTGGCACATAGTCATGGAACAGTCTAGACACTTATTGGTTTGGCTTTGGGTAAGAGTAGAAATCTTTGTAAATCATTATATGCCCATCGGCATTGTTTTCTTTCTGACAGTGTTCAGAATCTGTCAGCAGTGCCTGTGCTAATCTGCCGTTGCCTGGATTGGGCACTTCTGTGAGTTTCCTGCAGAAGAGAACCAAAATTGTGTCTGCAGATTTTCAGCTTGATGACACCTTGGCTTAAAGAAAAATTGGGAAGAGAATATGTTTTCCTTTAAGTTCCAGGCTGGTAAAAATGAACAATTTTGCATAAGAAATAAATCCTAAGTATTAAGATAAATGAGAAGCACCATTGATGTGAAACTAAGTTTGCTTTGACATAGATTAGGGGGCTAAGTAGGATTCCATGGGAATTTGCACACTAAGTCTAAGTCTTTTTAAACTCACCGCATCAAAAAATGTGCTTATTTCCTCTCATAAGATTACTGCTTAAATACATTCTTCCAGCACTTTTTAAACAGCATTCTTCAGTGCCTTGTTCTGTTTACCATCAGATCACCCTGAGACCTTCCCCTGGGGATCTGGCCTTGAGGCCTTTACAATTCACCTCGGTGGTGCAGTTACAGGCGATCCTGGGAAGGGGAATGATATGTCATTCTAATCTGCTCTAATATGCAAACCACTTAGTTCCTGTTTTTAAAGGACTCTGACAGATTTCTTAATTCTTTGGTGGAATTTACAAAAAAAAAGACTGTAGCACTCATCTACTAGGAATATCCTAGACATTGACTAATTATTACAAATGAAGGAAACCATGGAGCCTATGTTTCTTTGGGTCTCGCATACTTCACTTAATATGATTTTTTTTCAAGTCTTTTCATTTCCTTACAAATGGGGTGGTGTCATTCTTTCTCATGGAAGCATAGCATTCTATTGTGTAGATTTACCACATTTTCTTTATTCATCTACTGAGGAGCATCTAATGATCATATATGATCATATAAGATGATGATAAGGGAAATAAATAAAATAAGGACATAAGAGGTTTTCCTTTGTTGTTGTTGTTGTTTTTAATGTACTATGTGGTTTCTTGTTTTTCTGTGTGTGTTTTTCCCCTGTTGTCACTGTATTTGACTTTGGTATCTTGGGTATTGTATATACATTTATCTGAATTAGGGAAGGGAAGAGAAACAACAAAAAGGTGAGACAAAGGGCAAAGGGGAACAAATACAACAGCAATACTCACAAGACAGTATGTTGGAAATGATCTGTACAACTGGGGAGAAGGGGGTGGGGGGGAAAGTGGGAGAAAAATTAGGGAGGGGCTAACAAATTCAACAAGAAATGAACTCATTACCTTACTCATACAACTGTAACCCCTCTGTAAATCACCTTGACAATAAATAAAGACTGTAGCGCTCTTCAAAATATAACCCCAAAAAGCAGATAAAACGATTGTTGAAAAATGGGACAGATAGTGCATTCAAAGTATTGGTATGTCCAGGGATGTATCCAGCTTCAAAGATAGATGAAAAGCTAGGATTTGGATTTAACCAATGATGTTTCCATGTGCACCCACAGAAAAGTATATTTCATCCAATAAACAGGCCAGCCTGAGGCTAAGAAAGAAAATTGGATTGGAAAAAGAAGGCAGGTAGGATTCTAGGGAAAGGATTCTAGGAGGAAGTCTCTTTCTTTCCTTGTGGCTTGCAGATAAAGGAGTTTATTGGAAATTCCACAGAGAATTAATGCTGGGTTAGAGTTTCCTGAGAGGGAACTGTTAGGTCAAAAATGGCCAAACAATTATTTGCTTGGATGTTGGAAGAGCAAGAAGGAATATGTGGTCAGGTATATTAGTTGCAAAGAATAAAATGATATCCGGGTAGTGTAAATAGAAAAGAAATTTATTGAAGGATGTGAGGTATTTCAAAGACTCACTGGTAGTACCAGAGAAATAGGCCTTAGGCTAAGCTTCTGGGAACAATGCCCAAAACCATGTTGCTGAACCAGCCTGGTGAGAAAACAGCATAACTTCTGTGGGAGACCATTAAAGTGAATAAAACCTGCCATGCATAAGCATGGCAAGTGGGGATGGAAATCTAACTCTAAGTATCTTTTCCCCATAAGGACTCATTTTCATCCTTGCTATAGTGGATGGGGTGCATGCAGACAAAGTGCCCCCATATAGCTAGATGATCCCATCAAGCATTTTTTCTGTATCTTTGTTCAGGGTTTCCATGTGTAAGAATAGGATAGGGAAAGAGATCAGTTAACCCTGCGGCCTTCACACAACTCAGGTTTATTTATCTCTCGCAAATTCCTACATAGTTTAGATAACTGTCCAGGGCAGTTGTCTTCTGTGTAGTGCTGAACAATTTGGTACTTTGTGTCCTCCTTTTATTTATTGTGCAGACCAAGTAGAGATTGTGGTCAGAGTTGGGGAGGCTAGACTTGGCAGAGGCTATTAGTTTGAATTGCACATAGGCCATTGGCTGTTGCTGGCTTCATGGCACCATTTTATTGAAAGTAATCGGCAATAAGAAGCACATTCTTATTCACAGTGAAAGTCTCCACCAGAATTGCTTGTTTATATTCCTGGTGGGTTGGACATCTGGAATTGTATTATTAGGTTCATGCAAACCTTTGTTTTGGACACCATAGCTACTAAACAGCTTTTTTTTCTTTTTTTTTTGCTAGTCCTGGGGCTTGAATTCAGGGCCTAGGTACTGTCCCTGAGTTTCTTTTGCTCAATCCTAGCACTCTACCACTTGAGCCACAACATCACTTTCAGCTTTTTCTGAATTTTATTGGAAGTAAGAGTCTCTTAGATTTCTACCTGGGCTGGGTTCAAACTACAATCCTCAGATCTCAGCCTCCTGAGTAGCTAGGATTACAGGCATGGCCACCAGCACCTGGCAGGTTTTATGAGACCATGGATTTGAATCTAAGTTGGCAGGGAAAGAGATACATGGTCTTGTCTCTTGTATTATTGGGTGCCTTCTTCCCACTGAGGATCTCTGGGACATATATTTTCATATTCTAGCAAAAATTTGAGAGGTGTAAGGTGTGTGTTTCTTTACACTTTCTTTCCCTTTTTCTCTTCCAGCTGTCTAGCCTAGTTGAGCCCATCAGTGAATGTGGAACAATGTCATAGACCAGGTCTGGTCTTTCACTAGGAAAAGTTGCCTATAGTGAGTACTCCTTGAAGCTCTTCCTCCCAACAAGCTTTTTCTTCTCCAATCTCCCTTAGGGCTATTCACCTTGACTGAGGTTTTAATATTTAGGATCTACTTTAGGTTGCTACTCACTTTTTTTGTGTGTATAATTATCAGTAGAGTTATTTTTTTCCCCTTTCTCCATGTAACTGATCATAGAGAATTTCACACGATGCCTTTGGTTTTGGGAGGGAAGGGAGAGCAGGAGCTGGCACAATAGTGGACTCTCACGTAATCTACATCCAGATAACTACTGTTCGGTACATTCTTTAAGACGTAGTGAAGGAAGCAACACCCAGTTCTGGGTGTTGACACACCAGTGTTTGTCTGAAGTTACATACATAGTCCCCTGGCTTCTCAACTTCAAGCATTCTGTCTTTCATTAGGGTCTAAGAAGTCAATAGTAACTTAACAAGAACTCTTGCTATGATTTTAGCCTACCCCTTGCCATATGTCTTTTCTTCTTTGATTCTGTTACAAGATACTTTGGCCCCCAGCTGTTATTAATTTATTGATCTGTTTCTCTGGTGATAGGCAATAGTTGTGCCTCTTTCTCTAGATGCACAATATCTTCTCTGGGATGTATAGCCAGAATTGGAGGCCACTGAGCTTTTCTTCCAGTCGTCTAGTTAGTCGTCTAGAAGTTACTAGGAACATGGTCATTGACAAATTAACTTAAATTCTATGAACCTTCATTTGCTTGTGGAGGGAAATTGGCATGAGGTCTTTGTTAATTTTATGTCACTGTGTCAAAATATCTGAAATAACTTACAATAAGTAAAGATTTATTTTGGCTCATGGTTTCAGTCAATCGTTGCTCGTTGCTGTTGCCTTTTGGCCTGTGATAGGGCAGAACATCATGACAAGAGTTTGTCGTGGAGGAAATGATTTACCTCAAGGTATCTAGCATACAGAAAGAGACCGAAAGGAGCTATGGCCCTAATATCTGCTTTAAGGACACATCCAATGACCTACCTTCTTACCTAGGCTCCCCTCTTTTTCTTCTTCTTCTTCCTGAGACTAGATCTGGCTGTGTAGCTCAGGTGGACTTAGGACTCACAATCCCCTTACCTCAGCTTCCCCAGTACAGATATTACAAGATTGTGCCCCCATACACATAGGTTCAATGTCTTAACAATTCTTTTTAATAGTGAGGTCCATAAGCTCACAATCAAGCCTTTAGCATATGGGCATTAGGCAGACATTTAATAGGCAAATTAACAGTCAGCCTCACCTTCTAGAATTGATGTGGAATTAAATAAGATACTGTGGGTAGAGGCCTTAAGTTGTCTCATAGAAACTCTCTATACCTGGTCATTGTTGTGGGTATCGCCACCATCCTTCTGTTTATATAAATTGTAGGAAAAAATGTGTGTGTGTGTGTGTGTGTGTGTGTGTGTGTGTGTGTGTGTGTGTACATACTTTCTTCATAGACAACATTCAGATTCACTTTCCATCTTTGTTTGAAAATATGATTTACTCTGTGTGAAAACACTTCCACCATCCTTATTTTATGTCAAAAATGATCATTATTGCTAGGTGCAGATGACTCACACCTGTAATCTTAGAACTCTTAGGAAGGAGAGGATTGGGAGGATTGCAGCTTGAGGGTAGCAAAGGAAAATATTCAGGAGATCCCATCCCAACAGAAAAAGCTGGGCAGGGTGGTATGTGCCTGTGTCTTCCAAGCAACAATGAAAAATATAATTAGGAGAATCATGGTCTAGGTTGGCCTGGGCAAAAACTGAGATCTTATCTCAAGTATTACTCAAGCAATAAGGGCTGCATACATTGCTCAAACAGTAAAGCACCTGCTTAGCAAGAGTGAAGCCATGAGTTCAAACATTAGTACTGCCAAAAGGAAAAAAAAAAGCCATTTGTCTATTTACACAAACTACGGAATGCCTTTATATGAACACATATATGTTCATGTCAAGATGTGTGTTTTTCAAGGCAATTGTATCAGATAAATAAAATCTGATAACTTTTTTTTTCTTTTTGGTCAGTTGTAGGGCTTGAACTCTGGGCCTGGGCGCTATCCCTATGCTCTTCACCTCAAGGCGAGCGCTCTACCACTTGAGCCACAGTGCCACTTCCGGTTTTCTAGTGGTTTATTGGAGATAAGAGTCTCACAGACTTTCCTGCCCGGGCTGGCTTTGAACCACAAACCTCAGATCTCAGCCTCCTGAGTAGGTAGGATTACAGGCGTGAGCCACCGGTGCCTGGTGAGAATGTTTTTTAAGTAGCAGAAAAGTTTAAGATGAAAATGAGATTGAAAAATATCCAAGAGGATATTTAGGATGCATTATTCTGATAGATATTTAGACTATGGAAACTTCTTAAAAAAAGACATTGGTGTTCTAAGGAGCACAGTTTGAAGAACACTGAACTAATCTTTGAGAACAAGGATCTTATTTTTCTCTGGGTTTCCAGAACCTGGTTGGTGGTAACATTTATGGACTTGGTAAAAATGATTAATGCAGGAAGATCTTTTCAACCATTATTTCAATATTGTCGGAAGACCATGACTTGTGGAGTGAGATTTGCCCTTGGATTCTTGCTCTAACACTAGAAAAAAAAATCCAGTGTTACAAGCGGTAACTTTTGGGCTTGAAACAATAGAATTCCAAAGGATTAAATCTGATATCTGAGTATTGCAATTCAAAGTTAGCCTGGGCAGGAAAGTCAGTAAGACTGTTAATAAATTGTGGGATTAAATGATTAAGATATAGATATTCATGATCTCCATTTCCCTTGCTTCTTTATGTTGGAAGACCTTATGGCTAAACTTCCAGGCTGTCTCAAAGCTAAAGAAAGCTGAGCGCTGGTGATTTGTATCTGTAATCCTAGCTACTCAGGAGTCTGAGATCTGAGGATCATGGTTGGAAGCCAGCCGAGGCAGGAAAGTGTGTGAAACTCCTCTCCAGTTAACTACCAAGTTAACTACCAAAAAAGCTGCAAGTGGAGCTGTGGCTCAGGTGTTAGAGCAAAAAAGTCCTTGAGCAAAAAAGCTTAAGGAAGACAGCACTCAGGCCCTGAGTTCAAGTGTCAGGAGCAGCACCAGAAGCACATGTCAACAACAAAAACTAAGGAAAGCAGGAAGAACATCAAACAAATTGAGAGGCTCTCTGTTGAAATGCATAATATAAAGAGTTGAGAGATGAAGACAGTAAGACATGCTGCTCAGAGGGGTAGTTCGAGCATTTGGGTTGTAGCCAGGAATGTGCTGTAAGTGAGCTGCCAGCCGCAGGAAGAATGTTCACCAAAGCAAAACTGAGGAGAGAACTATTTTATGGTGTTTTCTGGGCATTAAGAATTAGGGCCTCCCTTTTACACTCTTTGATACATCTAAGACCGAATATGAAGCACTTTGTGAATCCCACTGCGTTTCACTCTCTGCAACATGAGGCCAGGACGTAGATCCCTGGGAATTTTTAGAGAAACACGTATTTGTTTAAGTATTTCTTACTCTCTAATTTTTTTTGGCACTATTCTCATTTTACAGCCACAAGTTTCCAATCATTTAACTGCCTTTATGTGTTAAACACTGACAATCACTTTAATTTGAAAGGATGATTGGTCCACATTATGAATAGCTATGAGTTTGTGGCTAATTCCTTTCCAAGAGGTTGGCTAGTTACCTAATGTCTAAATTCCCCAAACCTCCTTTTGCTAATGCAGCAGAGAGAAAGACACTTGAAGTTATCTTCCTGGTTTTGATGGCAGCTTCATTCTAGGAGATGCAGGTTTTCGTGCTGTCTCTGCTTGATGAGAGGTCACTGGTGCTAGATGTGACTGTGTGTTTAGAAGCCTTCTTGTTTCAGTTTCCAGGGAACCTCTGTCCACAGTGCCAGTCTTTGCTCTTTGAACTTCAAATCTTGCAGCTCTTCTTTTTGCCTTATGATATACATTCATGTGGCCAGCAAGAAAAGAGAAGTTAACTTCGACTGTGCTGAGACCAGTGACGCTTAGCTTGCCTAGCTCATGAAAGGCAAATGTTACTATCTGAAAAGTCCTGGCTTTGATGCTAGATCCGTAATGTGAGGGCAACCTGTATATGTTCTCTCTTTGGGTTCAAGTTAATACTGTCACCATCATCTCTTGTGTATTTGATTTTTTTGTTATTGTTGTTGCTCTTATTATCATTACCTGCCTTGTTCCATATTCTATAAGTAGCTTGAATGAATCAGAGTATGAATTTGTTGTTCCCAGAAGACTGTATTTAATACTCTGAAATTTAGAAAGGAAGTTACAGAAATGTAGGGATGAAACTTGCCCTTGTGTTCTTTCGAGGACTTTTCTCTTTGCACCCCATGTGTATTGCCATTGCTTCATTGTGCTGTTAAGGGCTTTCACTTGGCTGCACACTGTTCCATAGTGAATGCAGTCTGTACCCTTGCCAGCTTACCCACCCATTTACCCACAACTCCTCCTTCATGATCACACTGACGCCCTCAGCTCTGTTTCTGAAAGGACGACTGAGAGTTTTCTGTGTCCTTCACTTAGTTGTTCTAAGACCATTTTGGCAGATGGAACTACAGTGTGTTCCATGTGCATGCATGCTCATGTGTGTGTGTGTGTGTGTGTGTGTGTGTGTGTGTGCACTCCTGAGCAGTGTAAACACATGTGCACACTTGTGTACATTTTCCTGCCCAGATTGAGAACTGATACATGGAGTCCACAGCCTCAGGGTACTCAGGAATGACCTGACGGGTGAGGGAGCATCATGGAACGTGCACTGCGAGGATGTCAGAAGAAAGACTTTGGAACCCTCCTACCACTCATTTCCTGATTTCCTCTGTGACTTTGGGCAACTTCCTTAACCTTTCTAGAGCTCAGTCCTTTCACCTGTGAAATGGAGTTAATAGTACCTGCCCTTCTTACCGCAAAGGGAAAAGAAAATGAGATCATGGCTGTACTCACAGTTTGAAATGGACAAACCAGGCTTTCTACTGATAAACTTCAGGGTGCATGTGGAAAGGGAGATCTTCATCAGAAGGAAAAAGACAGTGATAGCCAGAGTTACTAATATGGAACTGGCTTCTGCTTTCTTTCACATTAAAGTGCTATTCCGGGCAAGAGAGCAGGCATCCTTGTAATACAAGCATCTTGATGTGTTTACATGCTGAGCATGTACATATACTGCTTTACTCATGTATAGATTCCTGATTGCACACTAGTTCTGTATTAGCAAAAGAACACAGACCATCATCTGCCATGTTGGTGGTTAAGTGCAAATGTTTTGGAATTATTCAGACTTGTATTTGATTTTTGGTTTGAGTACTTGCTAGCTGTGTGTCTTGGGGCAAGTTCATTTACCTGCTCTAATCTTTAGTTTTGTTTACAAAAATGAACCCCGAACTAGTACTGACTTCTACAGGGTAGAGATAATACACTAAATTGCTCCACACAGCTGGGGGTGGTGATGTATGCTTATAATTCCAGAAGGTAGAAGGCAGAGTCAAGAGGCTCACAAGTGTAAAGCCAATATGGGCTGTATACTGAAACCCTGTCTACAAATTTTAAAAAATGTTTCACATACTACTGCCTTATACATAATTCAAAAAATGCTAGTTGTTAGTAGATTGTAGTAGCTCTTGGACTATTCTGATTTTCCAAATGTTCAGTATGAATTTTAGTGGTTGGGTTTAAAGAAAATCATTATCTTAAATGAATGTCATAATTGAACAAAGAGAGATTATTGTTAAAGAATTATGAGAGTCATTGTACCAATTATTATGCCTTGAGCACAGTGACTTGTCATGGCATTTATGTTTTCTAACCAAACTTTTACATATTCTGTTCCATGCAGCTCTTACATAGCCCTACAGTGTCAGCATACCTCATATTCCCATTTTACTGATCTGGAGGCTAAGGGTAACAGAGGGCTATATAACAGTTATATAGCTCATGAAGTATTGAACCTTAAATGTGCCAGAGAGCGTGGCATTCAGTTGCAATGAACCAAAACTAAGATACAGTGATATAGCTAGGAGAGGAAGTAGGTAGAGAGAGAAGAAAAAAGAAGAGAGAAACAGAGATAGAGAGGTAAAGAAAGTGAGGTAGAGAGAGACAGAGAAAGAGAAAGAAGACAGAGAGACAGAGAGAGAGAATGAGAGAGAGAGAGAGAGAGAGAGAATAAAGCCCCAAATCTACAAATTAGAAACCCAGGAAGTTGCAGTTGCCCTCTGCTGAAAAATTCCCCTTTCCCTGGGAAGGCTTGGTTAATTTGCTTTACTCAATCTCCTGATGTACTGATCAAACACACTTAAAGCAGTACCTCCACAAAGCTCGCCAGCCCATGTTTAATCAAATGTCTAGATCAAGTTGATGCGCAAAATTAACTATCATGGTTGCTAAACCAAAGAAGGGTATTTTCCCCCAAGATATTTGTCAAGTCCAAAGTGCCAGCGTTTTTCCTCTTTCCACCTCTTTGCTTGGTCATGCTACATCAGGCCTTATCAGGAGACTCTAGTACCTATGCTTGCAAACAGGCAGTTCCAGCCTTGGGCATCCCAGGGATATTCCAGGAAGAGGAAAAAGAGGACAAATGTGCAAAGGCAAAATCTAACCAACTGTTTGCTACCTGATACAGACCTGTTCAGGTAGCAAATCTTAGAAGCCCTACATAGCAATTTCTTTTTGATCTTTCTGATTATTCATTTCTTTTTGATCATTTCTACGATGCAAGGAAGTTTAGAAAGCTGGTTTTTCTTCAAGGCTACTACAGGAAAGGAAAAAGGGTGAAGAGAGAATAATTTTGTAGGCAAATAGTGTTTTAATGTCACATCATTTATACAAAAGAATCTCACCAAATTGAGCACTCTTTATATATGGAGGATGGACCTCATATGGATCCTCCTTTATAATAATTACAGCTCCAGGATCAGTATGAAATTGCCTTATGTTTGATGGGGACCAGTAAAATGCTAAAGAGATTGCTGGGTCTACCTTTTCTGTTTCATAGTCCACATAGACATAGTTCTCTTTCTTCATTGTTTGCTGACAGGTGTTGAAAAATAAATTACAAAAAAAAACAGAAAAGAAAAGAAGGGCAAAAACAAAGGGTGGACACAGATATCAGTAAATGCTTATATAATTGAGAAGTTGCAAAATGAGTTTTCAAAATTTGTTTGCACTATTTAGTGTGTTGCAGCTACAGTACATAAAGCAGTCCACCTCTCTATCATTGTGGCTCACTGAAGCTCAAAGAGAGCTATCTGTAGCATTGAAATTCTGTAGTGTCTTGGAATTAAACAAAATACACATGGAAGAAAACGGTATCAGAGAGCATTGGGAAATCTATATGGATAATTGTTTGATTTTTTAAAAAAAAATTTGACATTCAAAAGGTCTCCTTTATATTACAAGTAAATATTTCAAACCTACATAGTGAAAAATAGAGTAAGAACTGTGTTTCACATTACTGAAATGCAGCCAGCGTAGTGTCTATATTTATGTTTTGCTCAGGGAGAACAAAGCAAAGTAAGAAAATAATTTTCTGTCAGTGCCTCTCTCTGTCAGACATGCATGTGCATGTACACACATTGCCCTCATACATCACCAGCACAGAGTCTGTCTCTCTGTTTTTCTCTATTCATTTTGTATTCCTTCCTCAATATCACTGTGAAACGACTTTGTTGTATAATTTCCTTGTAGCTCTTTTGGCATTTTTGCAATTCTAATTCTCCCCGGTTATTGCATTACAAAAGAATGGAGTGAAAGTGGATTTGCATGCAGGACATTTAAAATTTTTATGTCAGGGGTCATTCGTCTTTTTTTTTCCAGTTATAATCTAGGGTCTGTGCTTTTATGTACCAGGAATAATTTACATGAAAGCTTTTAAAAGTAGGGTTTCAGATTTATTTTTCACATTCTCAGAGCCTGAAAGGCTAAATGAGAATGAATCTAAAATAAAGATCATTTCCATATATTTGAATGCCATCTTGATTGTATTCCTGCTGTCTATGGGGGACAGTGGAGACACCCACATTTCCTTGCTTTTGTTTTTCAGTGCTGCTGTCTATTCTCTGTGTCCAGGTAGAAACAAGTATCTTCCATGGAAAACTGGAAGAAGATAATGTCACCCAATATAACATTTAGGTTTCTCCTTCTCAGTTTGTCACCTGTATTTTCCTAAGATAAATATCCAATTTTAGTCCCCTCTATCTTAGATTAATATTGTTAGCAATGGGTGGTCTTGAAGGTGAAAGTACCAGATTTTTGACATCACCAACAAAACACTGAATGAAGATACACACACACAAAAGTAAAGTGGCAAAGCAAGGAGCTTAATAGAAAAAGTACACCGTTAAGGGAAACAGTGGACTTGAGCTAGGTGGCTCAAGAGGAAGCACATGGCTTAAGAAATTTCAGCTTTCTTGGAGTGGGGGAGTAGTTCATAGTAATGATTGATAGTAGGCTGCCCCTAGAGAAATGAGGGATCATGACTTGGTATATCTTTTGAAGGTATCTGCCCATGCACAAAGTTATCATTCCATGCTTATTAGCCTATGTATGAAATACAACTCATTTGCATGAAACTTTAAGTAGGTGTTTGTTGGGCAAAGATCAGGCAAACATAGGTTTCCATTTCCTGAGGTTGGTTTCAACTGGCCTGGAGATTTTCTACCCGTAGGTGGAAGTCCTAACCATAAACTGACCACTAATTACTCACAAAGACTAGGTTCTAGAGAGGACTCTTTGGAGTTTCCCAGAGTTATGACTAAGAGACGGAGTTGGTTTCCAGACTCTTTCTCTATAGATAACCTGCCTCATTTCCATCAAAGGCAATTTAGGTCCAGCATGTAATCTTACTACACATTTACTTGTCCTCTTTCTTCCCTCTTCAGGCTTCCAATATATCTGTCTTCTTTTCACACATTGTGGTTCACTTTCACTTCCCACTTTACTGAGAAAACCTCTGACAGGAGGGAACCCTTCTGTTCCATGTGTTCTGTGTTAATGACTATACTGCTCACATCTCTCTGGTGTCCAGCCCTTGTCCCTTCTTGCTTACTAAAAGGTGCTGCTCCAACTGGATTCTTCTCTCTACTAGATAATTCCTGCAAGGGCTGGGAAGGTGGCTCAGTGGTAGAGCGCTTGCCTTGCATGCCTGAGGCCCTGGGTTCGATTCCTCAGCTCCACATAAGCAAAAAGAAAAAAAGCTGGAAGTGGTGCTGTGGCTCAAGTGGTAGAGAGCTAGCCTTGATTTGAAGAGCTGAGGGACAGCGCCCAGGCCCAGAGTTCAGGCCCCACGACCGGACCCAAAAAAGAAAAGCTGACATTCTAGATAATTCTTGCAAGTATACGGAGTATCTAATATCTCTAAACTTAAGAGATGGAAAGAAGAATGAAATAGAAAGAAAAAAGGTAACTTGCTTAATTGTTCTTCCTACCACGCCATTCTTTGCTCCTCATTTGTAACAGCAGGCTTCAAAGGCATTGTCTATCCAGGTTGTCTCCACTAGACCTCCATTCCCATTCATTGTCACAGTGCTTTTGATACAGATCACCAATGGTCCATTCATCACCAGGTTCATTGTTCTAATCCTAGTTCTGTTCTCATTGGACCTATGAGAAGAATATCTGACCTGCTGATTTTAGCTTTGGGAATACCATACTTTTGGCTCTTGGTTTCCATCCTACATTACTCTTCAGTGTTCTTTGCTGACCTACCAACATGATATAGGAATCTGTTCTTAGAACATCTCTAGAACATCTCTCTCTCCCTCCCTGCCTCCCTCCATTGCCCCTCCCTCCCTCTCTCTTACTTTCTCTTTCCTCAGTCCCCAGATGATAGAAATGATCTCATCTACTCTCCTGGCTGATCTTTCCCAAACTCTGTTTCTAGCTCAGATCACTTTTATCACTTCTAAATTTGGATTATATGTCCCATGCATATAAAATATAAATTCAACTATGTTGGTTCAAGCCAAAACATTTCCCACTTAGATTTTTCTCTTATCACCTTATTTGCAACTGTGTGTTAGCTTTCTTTACTATGACCACATGCCTGAGAATCAACTTATAGAGGGATTTATTTGGCTCACATTTTCAGAGGTTTGAATGTGTGATTAGTTGGCTCCACAGCTTTTGGCCCTGTGGTACAGCAGACATCATGATATGATGTATCAAGGTATGTCCTGCCTTATGGCAGAACAAAGGTACTAATCTCATGGCCAGGAAGCAAAAGTGGAAAACAGAGAGTGAATCCTACAATCCCCTTTGAGGGCACACTTCCAGAAACTTAAGGCCTTCCTTATTAAGTTTTATCTCCTTAAGGGCTCCTCTAGCTCCCACTGGTACCATAGGATAAAGACTAAGCCACCTAAATCTTTGAGGAGCATTTAAGATCCAGCTATAGCAAACTCAGCAGCTGGAGTGATCCTCTTAAAACTAAAACGATTCTTATTACTACTCTACTCCAATTTCTAAGGACTTCTTTTCTTAAAATAGAGGTCAGAATTCTAGGAGGGCTGTTGGTCTAACCACATAGGTTATCAGCTGTCTTTTTTTCTTGCTACGCTCCAGCTAGACTGGCCATTTATTGTTACTCAAAAGTGCTAAGCAACTCGGTATTTTGTCATTTGTCCTCCTCACACATGTTTTCCTGGATGTAATCAGTACTTACCTGTTTTGAGGGCTCTGTTCAAACCCTACATTTTTTTTTTTGTCGGTCATGGGGCCTGAACTCTGGGCTTGGGCACTGTCCCTCAGCTCTTCAGCTCAAGGTGAGCTACAGCGCCACTTCCAGTTTTCTAGTGCTTTATTGGAGATAGGAGTCTCACAGTCTTTCCTGCCCAGGCTTGCTTTGAACCTGGAGCCTCAGGTCTCAGCCTCCTGAATAGCTAGGATTACAGGCGTGAGTCACCGGCGCCCGGTCTCAAACCCTACATTTTAGGCAAAGGCTTGCTTTCTCTTTTATATATCCTTGTTCTTCCAACACTCCTACTTTCTATCCTCATTCATTTTGATAAGCACATAAGCTGATGTTGACTTGTTTTTTTTCTTATTCTTTTTTTTAAACTTTCTTTTTAAATATGTTCCTAGGCATTTTTTTGTTCTGGTCTCTGCCCTCTGTCTAATTCATAGACTAATGCTTTTTTAAGTAGTAGGCACTGAATTGACTAAATGAAAGATTGGATGAGAAATAGAAAGTTAATTACTTCAACAAGTGCAGTCAGTATTTGGCCTGAAATCATATATTGGTGACCAAATGTTTATTTTGTTTTTTGAATTCTCATACTCATGATTTCAGTATTTTATCTTTTTGGCCAATGTATGCTGTTGGTTTCTCGCCCAAAAGATAAAGTAGTATGTGAGTTCTTGCTAACCTTTTTAGGTTATGACCCTCACTCAGCACAAAGCATCAGCAGAATAGATGATTAGTTAAGAGTCAGAGTCACTGAGATTTCCAATATTAAATCTTGCATCTCTTCTTCTGTATTAGTAAGGAGACCACAGGAAACAGATGGCATACACAAATTGGGTAATTTGACTAGAGCTTAATAAAGGTATCATTTTTAAACCACAAGTCAGAGTATAATATCCTGAGGCTAATAGCTGCCTCTTTTAATATTACCCAGAAGCCAGAAGGAGGGAAGTCTATTGGAACTCTGGAGAAAGCCATAAGTGGTCTTTCCTCCCTTCCTCTTTTGCTTTGTTCAACCTGGATGTAAGTAAAGCAAAGAAAGTTTCTTCTGAACCTTCTCTGTCTACTTCTCTATTAGCCTAAGAGTCCAGAACTACTTGTGGCCCAGGTGATTTCTCAGTAAGTACCTTGTAATTGAGTGTATAAACATTCTTCTCAGCAAAAACTTCTTCCCAGTTACACAGTAATTTAAATCTAAAAAAGCTTACTTTTGCCACACTTATAATCCTACCTACTCAGGAGGCTGAGATCTGAGAATTTTGGTTCAAAGCCAGGTGGGACAGGAAAGTATATGAGACTCTTATCTCTAGTTAACCAACAGAAACGCTGGATGTGGATCTGTGACTCAAGTAGCCTTGAATGAAAATCTCAGGGACAGTGCCAAGGCCCTGATTTCAAGCTCTAGGACCAGCACACGTGTGCACATGTGCGCATGCGCCCACACGCAAACACACACACACACACACACTCACAAAAGCGTGTTTTTTGTGTTTTTTTTTTTTGGTCAGTCGTGTGGGGCCTAAACTCTGGCCTGGGCACTGTCCTTCAGCTCTTCAGCTCAAGAGTAGCCCGCTACCACTTGAGCCACAGCACTACTTCCGGCTTTTTCTGGTTATGTGGTGCTGAGGAATCGAACCCAGGGCGGCATGCATGCAAGGCAAGCACTCTACCACTGAGTCACCTTACCAGTCTCCAAAGCTTATCTTTTTATCTTGAATATAGTTGCACATTTATCCTTCTAGCATTTGGATGTTCTCCAGTGCACTAATAACTTTTAATAAGTATTAATAAATAATATGTTTGAATATATTATTAATAACAGGTGACTTTTTCCTATCTTTAACAGATTGCCTGTTGCTGTTTGGTCTGTTGTATCTTTAACAAAGATTAAGCTGAAAAATGGGCAATATCCTTTCTTAAGACAGTTTCACAGTATAGCTCATTGCATACAGGTGACTTTCGGGGTGACTTGTAGGCATGGAGCTATGTGTAATGACCAGACCCGAGCTTTTAGTAATAGTTGGTCAAACTCTAGTTAAAACACTAAACAGCTGGGTAACTGTGGACAAGTTATTCAGCTTTTCTGACCCATACTTTCCTCATCTGGAAATTCTGTGAGTTGGTATAGAATCACAGGTGATGACAGATCTGCTCTGTATCCATCACTTTCCTTCAAAACATGTCAAATAGTCCTTTTCTCCCTAGGGCCTTGCTTCATCAACACTCTTTCCAATTCTTCTTTCATTCATCTTGGACTCTTGTGTTCACGTTCTGCTTGTTGGGAATCTTGCTAGAAGGCTTTCCTCTCCATGCTTCCCTTTTATAAAGTTAAATTCACACGGTGAATTCAGCCTGGAGCATGATTGTGCCAATGACAAATTATAGGCCCACCAGGCTTTTTGGTTGGCATGGTATTTGCCAGACAAATGTAGATAGCACTTTCATGCAGTGAAACACTTTGTTAGTACTTTGAGCCTTTAAGGGACGATTTGAATCCGAAAAAAAAGGCAATGAAACCTTGTACAATACTTACCCCGTTACACAAGGAAAACCAAATACATTTGCACGACAGGAAGGTATGGGTGTCCATTTGATGAAAGAAGCTCAAGGCCCAATGTTCTGTCTATCCTGTAGATAGAGAAGGTAATTTCAAGTTTTATCTATTGTTTATTTCTTTGCAGTTAATTGGGTCTGTATGGGGGTGAGGGATGTGTGGGTGTGCTCATAGTGAGACTTGAACTTGGGGCCTTACTTATTGTTTTTTGCTCACTGCTAGCACTTTACCATTTGAGCCACACTTCCAAGACATGGTTTTTGCTGATTAATTGGAGAAGAGAATCTCTTGCATTTTTCTGCTCAGGCTGGTTTTGAACTGAGATCCTCAGATCTCAGCACTGTGATGGGCTAGGATTATCATCATGAGGCAGTGCATTCAATATGTCAGGTGCTTTCTTCTTTCTTTTTAGATGAGTTTAGAAATAAAAAGAATACAAAGTAGAAATGTTTAGGAGCAAGTGACTGTTATTTGACCAAAGAATAGAAAGCTTTACTGGCAGTTTCTGTGTGTTTAATTTGGAAATATCAAATTTCTAATGAATGAATTGGTTGTCTAGAACCTGGTTCCCTAAAAAGATTCAAGTGAATTTCATTCAGATCTGTATATTTAGCATACTTGCTAGTACTGAACAAAGATCCAGTCCTTGCTTGGTGGGTCTAGCTGTGTGCTTCTAATTTACTAGTACCCTTTTTTCTTAAATATAATCATTGTGCTCTCTCATTTAAAATTTACAATAACCTGAGTAGTTGAGGGCCTGCTTCACTTTTAAGTTACATGCATTGATTAATATTTTCCCTGAGAAATCCTGATCTAGTTGGTGACATAAGACAGCACATTTTTACAAAGTATATCATTTATCTCTAGCCTTCACAGGTCAGTAGGGACCAGAAATTGCAAATTAGTGTTTACATGGGTGCAGTACACTTCACAGAGTTGTTATTGTAGTTTTAGTGGTGCTAATTAAGCCTATATTTAGAATGCAGGTTTTTCCATAAAATGCAGATTTGGGATTTTTCTTCTTATTTCTTCAGTACTTAGGTTTGAGCTCAAGGCCTTCTACTGCCAGATAGACATTCTTCCTACTGAACCACATCTTCCAGCTTTGTTTTGTTTTATGGGTTATTTTCCAGATAGGGTCTCTCTTTCTACTATGTCACACATTGAGCCATGATGTTCCTATTTTAGGCTCCCCATTTTCATTAGAATAACGGATGTGTGCCAGAGGGCCAGGTCAACAAGCAATCTCAGAAACTTTATTTCCATTGGTGCTGACCAGAAACCACGATGCTTCCAATTGCAGCTTCCAAGTAGCTAAGAGTTGGGCTTCTTTGAAAACACTGAAAGATCTAGAAGTATTCCCGATGACAATAGGTTGAGCTGCCACAGTTCTGCCCCCTTTTGGAAGGCACATAATCCTTAGATACCATGTCACCAGGCTCTTGCAGCCATTGTCCATTTCCCATGGAAATTAGATTGCATCATGCAAATAACTTTCTTGGATCCTAGAAAACACTTGAATTTGGGAGCCTTGGTGGAATCCACAAAGAGGAAATTGAAGGATTTTCAGAACATAGACTAGATGAACCTTGAGATATTGAGAGGATTTATATAGTAGAAGAAATGCTCAGAGAAGGTCACTCCCAGTAAAAGAATAACTTGATGCTGAATTCCACCAGGTTTTCTAAACACATTATTTAAACTGCATAAGGAGGCAGATGGTTTGCTTCCTTTTTTAAAAGAAGAGCAGATTTAAGGTCAGGACTTGATTTTACTCCCTGCAACTGTGTGATATGAAATGTGTTCTTGAAAGGAAGGAGAAAGCGGAAAAGTAAGAGCTAGAAGTTGGGTATAACCAAGGTTGCAGTGACAGATGACTGTTAGGTTTTATGTGCTATGGATTAATGTGTTCAAGTTGAACATTGATGTGTGTGAATGGTCTAAATACTCGGAACAACTGTGCCACTGCAGCAAAGACAAAGATTTGTTGAAGAATATTAAGCTGATGAGAGAGAGAGAGAGAGAGAGAGAGAGAGAGAGAGAGGAAAGAAAAATACCATTGTATATTTTCCAAAAGGTTGTAAGGGCCCTTCCTCATAGGAGTTCACCTAGTACTTTACAAAGGCAACTGAGCAAATACAAAGTTTAAGGAATAGGGAAGTTGATTAAGATCTTCAAGGGCAGGCATTTTGTTACCTGAGTTTCCTTTTGTCATCAAATACTGTTCGTGCCGAGTATTTTCCAAAGCAGTTTTTTCTCAGTTCTAGGATTTCTTCTGTGAACATTCTATTTAAGATGATATCTCCAAAAAAAAGAGCCCTTTTAGTACAAAATAACATATGTGAGTAGTAACATCTCTATATTTGAAGGCTTGTTTTGTCTAGCCTGTGAGTCTCAGATAGACAGAGGTCTGAGGAAAAACACAGGCTGGGGGTAAGTTGACTGTGTTTTGATTCTGTTAGAGAATGTTAGAGAAGTTTTACTTTGCAGACGAGGCCAGATCCCTTATAGAATTTGATGGGTCCTTGGTTTTCAGAAGGTCCACTAGAAGAATTTATTTGTGTTAAATTAAAAACAGATCTCCTTCTAAAGGAAAGGCCCTTTTATTGATCCTGACCTTTTCCTTTTTCTGGTAAAGGCTTGTTGAGTTGCCTTTTAAACAACCAGAAATCACTGTGTTTCTTTTTCTTGTAATCTTTTATTTATCCTGTTCAGAGCCCATACATGCTTTAAAATAAATTTCCTGTGAAAACCATAAACAGCCCCACTCGGCAAAGAGTTCAGAGTGTAGAAGCCTTTTCTATATCCTACATGATCTCAAGAGGGTTCTTCAATGCCTAATTGTCCCTGGTCCATGTTCTTTCTATGCCTTTGTCCTATCCTATTGTCTCCATCCCTTCTTAGGACTTCCCACAAAGGAGGTACTTCAGAGTACATTTCAGCTAGTGGTGTCCTGAGAAAACCTAAAGCACAGAGTTGGGATTCTATTAGCTGGAAGAATCAAGAAATTAATTTCCTTCAGGAGTAGAATGGCATGTCTGCCCAAACAGAATATCACTTAATGTAATAGATCTCCCAGATGAAATCAGGGAGCTGATCATTCCCTTACCTGGGGGATGCAACATTATTAAATTCCAGATTCCTGTATAAAGTGATATCCAAATGCAGGGATCTGCCCCTCACCCTGCCAGCCATTTCTCTCCTTCCCTACAGGTTTGGACATGTGCATTGCCACCACCTGCCAGAGACCTGCACATTTTCAGCCTGCTCCAAGTCAGGGAATAAAAGAATTAATGGGTCAGAACTTAATCCATAACTCCCTAACTCCACAGCTTTATTTTTTTAAATAGTTCATAAACTGCTTATTTTCCCTTAGATTTCCTCTGTGGTAAAGGAAAGGCTTGCTTGCAGTTGGATGTGCTTCATAAAAATGCTTGAAAGGACAATTCTGTATTGTGTGAATGCCTGTAATTTACCTTCATACAATATTCAAGAACTGTCCCAGAGTTTGTGTCTGAATTTGTTCAGAGATAAAGGACCCTGGGGTCAATAACCCAAGTACTTCCAGATGGATTTAGTTTTGCTTTCTTGAAGACCTAAGAGGCCAGTGCAGACCTCTGCTTTTAAAGCTGTCAGAAGCATTATGACTGGGAGCTTGACAGATGCCTAACCAGACATCCCAGATCTCTAGTTGAGTTTTCTAAAGTGATACAGTAACATTTGTATTTTTTCCCCTGAATAAATAGATTAAATATCTTTGTTTCAGGGTCAAACTCTGTTTTTGCCACCTCTTGCCCTCTTCTGGATGATAGAACTGGGAGATATTTCAGAGAGCTCAATTTTGAGAAATGATTTTTATACATTATATGTACCTTCCACAACAAGCAGGCACTAATGGGATCTGGAGCAACACAGTTTGTGCTGTCAGGAGGTTAAAGCTCCAGACATGGAATCTGGAGAATTAAAGGCCAGTCATTAGCCACTGTCAAAGAGTTGGACTGAAAGTTCCACTTTTCACTCCTAACAGGTCTTTATGTCCCTGTTGGCCCCAGTATCCTTAAGGTTTTCACTCTGTACCCAGAGCGGGGGGCCCAGAAACCTCAGCTTTTTATGTAAAATGGAGGGCCAGAAACCTTGATCCTTGAGTTTGACATGAGAAAAATTCAGGCAAGATACAAATGTAGTAAAAGTGATAGAAATATGGATAAGAAAGATATTATGTAGCATGATGCCATGGGAAAATGACACTTTAGTTTATCGTCAGCCATCTTCTGAGTGTAGACATGAGCATTAGGCAAAGGAAGAATCAGGGGCAGAGAAGAAAGCTATCCATAGTGTCTGGGTTATACGTGTGACCTGGTTGGTCATATCTCAGTTCTGGTTCTCCTGGGTTCCAGCGAAGTTGTTATTACTGCTATCAATCGAGGGGAGCAATCTGGTTCCCATGCTCCAGGAGGCTGCCTGATTATTATAGATTATTATCCTCATTTGGGGGTGATTTGTCCTGCAAGGCTCTGCTGTTCTTTATGAGTAGTTTTAGTCCTGTGTCATAAAGATGTTATTGATTAGTCCTGCCTTTCCTGGAACCCAAGGTGACCGCACAGTGACTGTGGAGAGAAGGGATTAGAACAATGACAAACACAAGATGCAGGCAGAGATGCCAGGCGGAAACAGTTTAAGTACTTGTTACAAATGCACTTTCAAGAGACTGAAAGCGGTTGTCTCTGGTGAGAAAAATTGTGTTGCTTTGGGGCTTTGAGTACTGACTTGAATTGCCTGGGAGAAATTCCCAGTCCTGGGACCAGTCTATGGTCTGGACTTGTGAATAGAGGAGTTTTAATTAATGGTATTTTCTCTTAGATTTCATCTTCTATTTTAGGTATGTTTGCTTTTTCCCATTGTTCATGGCTAGCTGCAATATACTTGTTAGCTGAATCCCTTTGTTCTAGGATTTCACATTTATTTTGGAAACAAAAGTTAGTAGAAGATCAAAACATGTTGTGTGCTTTGCGTCATTTCTTCATGAAGTGTATTTCTTTCTCTTCTGGAGAGATGTATTGATTGGTCTTCATGTATTCTTTACCTTACAAATAAAAAAAAGCTCTCCCTCTCTCTCTGATTATAGCATGTGACGTGAGTAAAAAATAAGACTTGAGAAAAAAAACAAGACTTACCTGAAATTTTATTTTATTGTAGAGATGCTGTACAGAGGGGTTAGAGTTACATGGGTAAGGTAATAAGTACATTTCTTTTTCTTTTTTTTTGGTCCGGTCGTGGGGCCTGAACTCTGGGCCTGGGCGCTGTCCCTCAGCTCTTCAGCTCAAGGCTAGCGCTCTACCACTTGAGCCACAGCGCCACTTCCGGCTTTTTTCTTTTTGCTTATGTGGTGTGAGGAATCGAACCCAGGGCCTCAGGCATGCAAGGCAAGCGCTCTACCACTGAGCCACCTTCCCAGCCCAATAAGTACATTTCTTGTCCAGCATTGTTACCCCCTCTGTTTTTCTCCTACTGTCCCTTCCCTCCCCCACCTCCTCCACTCCCCACAGGAAGTTGTAAAGTACATTTCCAACATAGTATATTGTGAGTATCATTGTTTCACTGAGTCATCCTGTGTCCTTGTTTTAGCATTTTGTTATTGCCCTTCCCCTCCTCAAATTAGATAAATATACATACAAGATGCAGAGTACCAAAATCAAGTACAGTGACAACAGGGAATATACCATAGGGGGGAAGAACATACAGAAGACCCCCCCCAAATTCATATAGTACATTAAAAACAACAACAAAGAAAAATCTCTTGTGTCCGTATCTTGGGGTTCATTTCTCTTAGCATCATCTTATATGGTCATGTGTACACAGCTTTGCAGCTTTTCTGCTCATATGATCAGATTATCCTAGACACATACTAATTAATTGCAAATAAGGGAAACCATGAGACCTATCTTTCTTTGTGTCTGGCTTACTTCACTTAACATGATTTTTTCCAAGTCTTTCCATTTCCTAACAAATGAAGTGGTGTCATTCTTTCTGATGGAAGCCTAGAATTCATATATCTATATAGATATATCTATAGGTATGGATATCGATACATCACATTATCTTGATCCACTCATCTACTGAGAGGCATCTGGGTTGTTTCCATATCTTAACTATGGTGAATAATGCTGCAATAAACATAGTTGTGCTGGTAGCTTTAGTGTGGTGTTATTTGTAATCCTTTGGGTAAATGCCCAGAAATGGGATTGCTGGGTCCTAGGGGAGCTCTATGGGAGGTCTTTTTGAGGAACCTCCATACTGCTTTCCGAGTGGTTGAACAAGTTTACACTCCCACCAACAGTGCAGAAGGGTTCCCTTTTGGCCACATCCCCTCCAGCATCCGTTATTACTAGATTTCTTGATTATAAACATTCTAACTGGGGTGAGGTGGAATCTCAATGTTGTTTTTTATTTGTATTTGTTTTATGGCTAGAGAAGTTGAGCATTTCTTCACGTGTGTATTGGCCATTCTTATTTCCTCTAAAGAGAAGTCTCTCTTTAAATCTTTAGCCCACTTATTAATGGGTTGGTTGGTTGGTTGAGGATTTGTTGTTGGAGGATTTAAACTTTTTGAGTTCCAGGTATATTTTAGATATGAGACCCTTGTCTGTTGTATGGCTAATGAGGATCTTCTCCCAATCTGTGGGCTTTTTACTGATCTTGCTAGCTATGTCCTTTGCCGTGCAGAAGCTCTGCAGTTTTATGCAATCCCATTTGTTCAACCTTTCTTTGATTTGTTGTGTTTCTCTCTTTATTAAGAAAATTTTGGCCTGTGCCAAGGAGCCCTAGAGTTTCTCCTATTCCATCCTGTAATGTGTTCAGGGTGTCTGCTTTTACTTTGAAGTCTTTGATCCAGTTGGAGTTGATTCCGGTGCTGGTGATATGCAAGGATCTAGCTTTAGTTTTCTATAGGTGTTTAACCAACTTAAGCAACATTTACCTAAGAGGCTGTCTTTCTTCCATTCTATTTTTTTGGCTCCCTTATTGAAAATTAGGTGGCCATAGGTCTGTGGGTTCATTTCCAGTCCTTCAGTTCTATTCCATTGGTCCTCAGGTCTGTTCATATGCCAGTACCAAGCTATTTTGATTACTATAGCTTTATATAATAGAGTTTGAAGTTTGGTATTGATATTCCTCCAGCACTGTTATTTCTGCTAAGAATTGTTTTTTAAACACTCAGTAAAAAAATTAATGGCTCCAGTGGTAGAACAATTGTCTAGCAAACACAATACCCTGAGTTTAAATCCCAGTACCACCAAAACACAAACAAAAATCGTTATGAATGTCTCTTTAGGCATGTATATAGAAAAATATTTATTAAAAAATTATAAATATTTTATATATGTGTAACATTCTAAATGTCAGTTTTATAGTCTAGATTTTAGCCTAATGCCATCTTTTTATATTGATAAGTATGTACGTATATCATCATCTTAAAAGGCATAGAGAATTCCATTTTTGTATAATATAAACTTAATAATTTATTTAATGTATACCTCACTAAGAGCAATAGAATGGGCATTCTCATACCTATGTCATTATGGATTATTTGATAAGTTGTTTCTTTGAAATATATCCTAAGAATGAAACTGTTACTTATAATGTAATGTTAATAATTTTAAGATAATAATTTCTGCTTATCTCATTTGTTTTACAGAGTCTTTGATTCCTTACAATGTCATATTCAGGGAGTCTCAAAAGTATTTTAAATCTCTATTAAACTGAAGTATTTAAGGAAATGGTTTGTTAGGAAATTAGTTGAGGGAGGGGAGAGGAAATTGGGGACAATGAGTTGCAGAGGATGGAATGACATTACATATATATGTCTATATCTCCATATGTATGATATATGTGTAGATTTATATATAATTTATGTGCATATTTATTCGTGCATTATTTCCACTCTGTGATTATTGTATGTGGCTTGAATAAAGTCAAGTAGAGAATATATGAGATAATGTGAAACTGACTTTTTCAGTGAAACTGACTAAATGGTGTTTGAAAAAGGGGGAAAAAGGAGGAGAGGAGTAGGAAAGTGGTAAGATTTGTTCAAAGTATACTGTGTATCACTATGGGAAGATCAGATTGAAGCCTCCTCATATTACAAGTATATGTTAACTCAGAAAATTTTGAAAAAACATAGTCTTTAAAAGCAAAACACGTTTTGTTAAATTTTTACTTATCTGATTAATGAGGTTGTATGTTTTCTCATTATTGCTATTTCTGTTTCTTTGGGGGAAAATGCATATTCATATCCATTGCCTCGTTTTCTCTTAGGCATTTTGCCTTTTCCTTATTACTTGTAATGGTTTCTGTGCATTTTGGATATGTGTGATTCCTGTACAGCCTCTGGAGAGGAGTATGCCAGGAAAATATTGGAGATAAATACTATGTTAAAATGAAAGGAGAATTTACTACTGTCTCCTTCTAAGTAGCTATTTAACCTCTGTCACTCAGTTTCCTTCCTATAAAACTAGAAAAGAGTAGCCAGTCGTTACTTAAAGTTCTCCAGCTGTAATAAAGCCAACAGTTATTAAAACAAAGTATTTCACCCGTGGAACTTTCCCCATGAACACTTTGGAATCTTATATTGTTTTTTAATCTATCCACTTGGTTGGCGAGGGAAAAGTTTCTGCCCTAAGGTTATAGAGATAGCTGAACACATGACCCCCACTGCTGGACCGGGTAGATTGACAGAACTTTATTAGTTCACACATATACCCTAGGGGAAGATCCTGCCCACCAAACAAAGCAACATGAGAATTTCACTTTGGGAACAAAGTGAACAATCAGAGGGAGGCTATAGAGGAAGACTTTTTTTTAAATAGGGGTGAAGTGTCCTCTGTTCTTGTAGGAGGATGTGGTTGGCTTACTAGGATAAAGCCAGGGATAGGAAATGAAATCCATTGGATAAGCATGAACTTTGTCTGCTTTCTAGAGTGAGGAATGGTGCTTGGAGAGAGGACTTTATCCACAAGGGTAGTTGTGGTTAAGGTTCTTTTCAAAGCCCTCCTGATTTTTCCTCAGATTTCAAGAGAGCACACAGTCTTCTCAACTGCCCAGCGTTGAGTCTGCAGATGTGGTCCTCTTAGTCCTTTGCCAAGTTCCTGTCCACTGCTAAAACTCTCCCCTATGCTCGCCTCCACATCACAGACCTTTGGAGGGACATAGTATGGCTCAAGTACTATCGTGCCCGATTTTGTCAAACTTGGCATGTTTCCCCTCTCTGCCACCCAGTATTTGTGTGGGGTTGGACAAGATGCTTCTCCCTTCAATTCCAATGAAAAAGGTGTACATACCTTTTAAAAAACAGTACCTATAAGAAATTCTAAGCATAACACCTGGCTCATGTCATACTTAGACCTTTATTATTTAATGTATCCAACTTCTTAGTCTTCATCTGCCTGCCCTATAAATGCAAGTATTAACTAAGGTCTTTTGTAACCCTCCTTCCTTCCCTCCCTCCTTGCTTCTCTTTTTAGCCTCTGAAAATGGGTTTATATTTTATATGACCTCAGCTATATCTTTAGAGAATGACCTCCAGATTGTATTTCTTGCCTATATTGCTCTATGGTGCTCTAGTCTCATATTCCAATCATCTTCTAGAGATTTTTGTTTTCCTCCTTATTCATCATGTTTAAAACATTTCTCCTCAATCCAGCACATTTTCCTAAGTGGCTTACTAGTGTTAGTGTTAGTGGTATCAGCAGTCCATGTTGGTGTCATGGTTGCTCTATTTTGATCTTCACTGTCTCTCAAAGGGCCAGTATCTGAGATGTAATCCCAGTTTTAGTGACACTGGGAAGTGATAGAACCTTTAAGTGATAGAGCCTACTGAGATGTCTTCAAGTGATGTCTTTGTGTCTTTGAAAGGATTACACAACCCTAGTTTTTTCCTCTTTCTTTTCTTCCTGGCCATGAGGTGAACATCTTCCCTCACCTCAAAATCCCACCACAATGTGCTATTTTCCCACATGTTCAAAAGCAAGGAGTCCAACCGATCGTGGACTGAGCTATTTCAAACTGTAAGCCAAAACAAACCCTTTTCCTTATGTAAGTTGATTATCTTAAATATCTCATTATACTTTGCCTAACACAATACTCTTAAGTCATCTTTAGTTTCTTACCCTTTTAGAGCCACAATAGCTCCGCTCTTAAGGGTTACTGGTGTCATCTCCCACAGGATGGCTTCAATCTATTCTTTTGACTCCATTCCCTCAAATCACTATATTTTAAAATATGCCTTGTTGAATAATTACTTCGAAAGGTTGTTTTTGTTTGATTATTTTGCTTTTATTTTGTCAGAATGGTTAAACATTTGGCATTAGACTCAGTTGACAATGTAGGGATACTCTCAAATCCCCAGAATTAGTAAAAAGGATTTTAAGGTAAAGAAAACACAGAAAGAAGCTTCTTTAAACTTCTCTATTAAGAGACACAGAAGGAAGCCTCTTCATGCTTCTCTTATATTACTAAAAGAAGAAACTTCTAGAAATGAAGCTTCTATAAATTCTATCTTCAGAGTAGCTTTCACTCCTAGGAAGAGTGAACATACCATAAATTTCCTGGAGATAGGGAGAATATTTATGGCAATGAAGAAGGTGGAAAGACCTTTTGTACCTTTATGAATAGACATTCTCACAAACTGTTACTATCTTCTATTTATAATGTAATAATTAGTATATGTCTAGGATAATCTTATCAGATGAGCAGAAAAGCTCAAAAGCTATGTACATATGACCATATAATGCTAAGTGAAATGAACCCTAAGATATGGACATAAAAGGTTTTTCTTTGTTGTTGTTGTTTTTAATGTACTATGTGATGGCTCCTTGGTACTCATGAAAGAAGCAAGCTGGTCAGCCTGGTACCCAACACCTTCAACTATGGAGTCATAAACCATTTCCTTCTTCATCTCCCTATCTTTCTTATATTTCACCAGATTTTCTTTGTTTAACCCCTAGAATATGTATTGCCCTGAATTTCTCTCTCATTTTGGAATGTTTTCATTCTACTGACTCACCTTCGTATCCCCAGTGTCTTGAAATCATGCATTTGTAATTCAGATCCTGGCTTTTCTGATTATTAGGTATGTGACATTGAAAAATTAATCTTCCTGAATTTTGAGTTTCTCATTTGATAATGGAAAATATATTGTCATATTACAGGGTTGTATTAGCTAACCTAGAATAAGTTTCATGTTCATTGAATGATTTGGTTACTACTACAGCTAAAGGTAATACTTGCCTTCTTACCTGTTTTGTTATTCATAAAGGATTTACATTATGCTACTTTGTGCTATGTTATATCAAAATATGCCTTGCTGATTAATTACATTGAAAGATATTTTTGTTTGATTATTTTGCTTTTTGGACATATGCATCAACTGAAATAGTTGTTTATTCAGTGCTTATTTATCAAGCATTTTGTATCTGATAGTATGACTTGGCTGGTAATGGAAGAATTATAGATTTCATTTCTATCTTCAGAAAACTTTCACACTATCTAATTTTCATTGCATGACAACTGTTGAGAGCCCAAGGAAACAACACCTGACTCAGCTCCTCATTTCAATGTTGTCCAGGGCAACAGTATCTCAACTGAGATCTGAAGAGGGGTGGGGCTTAGATGGACAGGAAGGAAAAGGCACTGCTGCAGGCCAAGTGAGCAAAGACATTTTGGTGAACATGTGACATGTTCACAGAACAGAGGGAAGCAGAGAATGATCTTTCATGTATCCCAAGAACAAAAGGACTATTCCTAGTTTTCAAGGATATAAAACAAGAAAGGTAAGCCCAAACTGGCTCATGAAGGGGTTTCTGTTTGTGTTGTTACTAGTGCTGGTTCAGTTCCCCTATCTGGAAAAGTCAGCAAGTTTGTTTCTGTTTTTATGAATATGGGATATGCATGGTTTCGTGGTAGAATGTTACAGTCAAGAAAGCTCATTTTGACAAAATAATAGAATTTGAAAGTAACTGGACTACCTCACTTCTATTTCTTAGGGACTATGAAGAAAAAGTGTTTCTCAGCTTTATATTTAATCCAAGTCACTAATCTTTTTTTTCTCATTTCCATATCTTCCCATTGATGTCTTTTCTTGTTGATGTTAGCAAAATATATAAGCTAGTTTTATGGTGCTATTTCCAAAGATGCATACAATACACTTTGATCAAGTTCACCCCTTCTATTATACTCTCTTAAGCCCTCATTCTCTTCCTCTATACTTTTTCAAGTAGTATTTAGTGGATTTGGTCATACTACACACACACACACACACACACACACACACACACACACACACAGAGTGAACTTCCATCATGCTTAACTTAAAGCACCTCTCCTTTTCACCTAGCCATGTCCTTCTTTCTTTTTTACCAGACAATTTACCTTTTATTCTCATGTCCTATTATTATTATTATTATCACCATTTTTAGGTGTAAATTTTGCATATGAGCAGAAATATAATGTTTGGATTTTCTTAGCTTCACTTATCTTTCATAACATTATGCTCTCTAGTTCCAACCAGCTTTCCTACAAATGACATGGAATCATGGCTGAATAATACTCCTTTGCATATGGATTCATTTTCCTTATCCATTCATTGGAACCTAGGCTGATTTCATAGATTGGGTATTATGAATGAGTAAGGCTGCTATAAAGTTGGTTGTAGATGTGCTCTATATAGCAGAAGAATAAAATGCCTCTATTTTCAGTTTTTAGAAGAACCTTCACACTGATTTCCATAGTGGTTATATTTCCAACAAGTGTGTTTTAAGTTCCCCTTCTCCTCCAGCATTTGTTGTTTTCTTGATGTTGGCCATACTGGCTATGAAATCTCAGTGTTATTTTGATTTGCATTTCCTTAATAGCTAAGGATAATAAACATTGCTTCCTGTATTTATTGGCTGTTTGTGTTTCTTCCTTTGAGAACAGTCTTTTCAGTTCATTTGCCCATTTATTTGTTTGTTTATTTGTTGGCAATATAGGAGTTTTGAAATCAGGGCTAACACTTGCTAAGCTGTCACTATACTAATAAGCTATGCCTTTAGCCCCGTTGTGTTCTGGTTAATTTTAAGATATGGCCTTGGTTCCTGCCCACACATAGTCCTGACCCAAGGCACACATGATTTAAGCTTCCCTAATAAGTCAAAATGGCATTCTGATTTTGATAAAAATTGCCCCATAGATGGTTTTTGATGGTACATACATTTTCACAATTGTTAGTATTTCCATCTTCTAGTGTCTTATTTACTGTCTTTCATCATTGTTTTATAGTTTTCATTGTAGAGACCTTTTATCTTCTTCGTATATTCCTTGCTATTAAATTATTTGAGACTACTGTGAATAGCATTGTTTTTCATGATTTCTTTTTCAGCTTGTTCATTTTTGGTATATAGAAAAGCTACTGATGGTTGCAGTTTTCAGTCTAGTATCTAGGGTTCATCTGCTCAAGGAGGGGCTTTTTTTGGTGGAGTCTATATTATCTGCAAGTAGACAGTTTCATTTCTTTCCCTATTTATATCACATTGATTTATTTCTCTTTTCTTATTACTCTGGCTAGGAAACCACCACTATTTAAATTTGTTTTGGGAAACTGGACATTTTGTCCTATTCTAACAGTAGAGGAAATAGTTTTAGTTTTTTACTATTTAGTATGATATTGAGTATAGGTTTGTTGAGATACATCCATTTATTTGAGCTTCTACAGACCTGTTATAATAAAAAGATACTGAATTTTGTCAAAGGCCTTTTCAAAATCTATATAGATGATTATGTAACTTTTGTCTTTTATTCTGTTTATTTATGTGTCATATTACATTTATTGACTTACATATACTGAACAATCTTTGTTTCAAAGAATGAAACCACCTTGGTAATTGTGTATGATCTCTTTAATATGTTATTGAATTTGGTTTTCAAGTGTTTATTGAGAATTTTTATCTAAGTCCAAGAGGCAAATTGATCTATAATTATGGTTGTGTTATAGGTCTAGTTTTGATATCAGGATAATATTACCTCTATAGAATGAATTTAATAGCATGAATTTAGTAGCCTTTTTATGGTGTGGAATACTTGGAGGAACATTGGTGAAAGTTCCTCTTTAAAATTCTGATAGAATTTGGTGTTGAATTCTTTTAGCACTGAACTTTTTTGTTAGGAAACTTTCTTTCAATCTCATTGCTTATTACAGAGCTATTGAAGTGATTTATATCTTTTTAGTTCAATTTTGGTAGGACATATGCTTGTATAAATGCATCCATTTCTTAAAGATTTTCAAGTATTCTTTAATGATCCTATGAATTTCATTGTTATTAGTTGTGATTTCCTCTTTTAATCTCTAAACTTATTGATTTGGTTCCTATGCAGTTTTCTTTGGGTTAGTTTGTCTAAGGTTTTGTCATTTTGCTTATCTTCACAAATAATAAACTTTTAGCTTTATTTATCCTTTGTATGTTTTATCTCTATTTCACTCACTTCTTTCCTTATCTTCATTATTTTTTCTGCTTTCTGTCTTTGGATGTGGCTTGTTCTTCTCCACAAGGTTGAGGTGCCTCATTATTAGGTTATTTATTTTGTATTTCTGATATGGGTTTTTGAGATCACTGATTTTCTTTTGTAAGCAGTCAGAGCTATAAACTTTCTTCTTAGCATTGCCTCCTCTGATAAGTCCTATATCCATTTTCATTTGATTCTAGAAAGTTTTTGTATTTTTCCTCTTATTCCGTTAGTGACTCACTATTCATTCAACAGTGTATTATTTGATATCCTTGTGTTTTAATGTATTTTGTAGTTTCTTTTATTGTTGATTTCTAGCCCTATTCCATTGTCGGCTGATACAATACAGAAGGTTAGTTTGATTTTCTTGTATTAGTTAGGATTTGTTTTGCTTCCTAAAATATCTGTTTTGGAGAGAAAGTTCTATGGATTTCTGAGAAGAATGTCTATTGTGCGACTATTGGATGAAATGTTCTAAAGATGTCCATTTGGCCTTTAGTGTTGTTTTTTGTGAAGTTTCTCTATTGATTATTCTGGGTCTGGATGACCTATATGTTGGCAAGAGTAGGTTATAGAAGTTATATATTATTCTTGTGTTAGGGTATATCCATGCTTTTTTTGTCTAGAAGTTTCTTTTTTAAAATATAATTGAGTGTGCTACCAATTGGTGTAGATGTGTTTAGAATTGTTTTCTCCTATTAGTGAGCAATGAAAAGTGAACTTGTTTGTCTCTTCTGACTAATTTTTGAGTCTCTTTTGTCAGATATAGTTTATATAATATAACTACTCCTGTTTGCATTTGGAGTCTAAATGACTAGAAAATCTGTATTCATCCTATAACTCTTACCTCTACATTTGTCTTTGGCAGTGGTATTTGTTTCCTGTACACAAACTTGTCTGCTCTTTTTATTTTTTAGTTCCAACCCCTAGCCTATGTGTTTTGATTGGAGAACTGGTCACTAACATTCAGTTTATTCTTTAAAAGTATATAGCAGTTTCTGTTATGTTTTTGTGCTGTTTTCTTCTCTCCTAAATGTTTCTTTGCCTATTTGCTCATTTAGTAGGTTTATTCTTCTCTGTATTTTCCTGTTGTGTTCCTCTTCTCTGTGTAGAGTCTCTTATGAATTCCTAGTTTTTATTTAGAATGAACATTTTTCTATTTTTCTTTCAATTACAAAGGATAACTTTTCTGCATACAGTAAAATAAGTTAATACTTTTTCTCCAGGGCTTAGAGTAAATCATTCTGTGCCTTCCTTGCTTTTAGAATTCTGTTGAACATTCTGCTGTTATTTTGATGAATTTGTCTTTATACATTACTTACCCTTTTTCTTTTCTTATTATCTTTCTTTGTTCTGTGCACTTAGTGTTTTTATTATAATATGCTTTGGGGACACTTCTTGGATCATATCTTTTTGGTGTTCTAAAAGCCCCTTGTCCCTAAATAATTAATGTTTTTTCTCAGGTGGGGAAACTTTAAGCTATTGTTTTATTGAATAAGTTATGTATGCCTTTAGATTGTATCTTTTCTTTTTTTCATACATAGCAAATATAAATTCCTTTTTTTTTTTTTTTTTTGGTCAGTTGTGGGGCTTGAACTCTGGGCCTGGGTGCTCTCTGAGCTCTTCAGCTCAAGGCAAGTGCTCTACCACTTGAGCCACAGTGCCACTTCCGTTTTTCTGGTGGTTAATTTGAGATACTAGTCTTTCCTGCCTGGGCTGGCTTTGAACTGTGATCCTCTGATCTCAGCCTCCTGAGTAGCTGGGATTACAGGCACAAGCTACCTGGAGCCAGGCTGTAAATTTCATTTTTAATGGTGTCTCAGAGGCCTTAGATTTTCCTTTTGTACTTTCTTAGATTTTTTTTAATGTCTTTATCTGAGTGTTCCAATTCTTCTTTGTCTTTAGTCTTTAGTCTTCATTTTGTTCCACTTGAGTTATTGAGCTTTTCATTTTCAGAATTTCAATTTTATTATTTTTCAGGATATCCTGTATCTTTATCGAATTTTTTCTTTCATGTTCTTCATTATCCCCCTTATTTCATTCACTTATTCATTTTCATGTTCTCTGGGTTTATTCAGCTGTTTATTTGCATTTTTAAAAATTCATTCAGTTATTTAAACATATAACTTTAATTTACTGATTTTTTTTTATCATTAACCTCTCGAGTACATTGGGATTTCCTCTACATTACTACTGTTTAAGTCCTTTGTTATAGAATTAAGTTTTGGAGAAGACATTGTCTTTTTTCATATTACCTGTGTTTCTACTTTGGTATATTTAAGACTATGTTTTTGGATGGAAGCTTTAATCTCAAGTATCGTTTCAGTTGACATAGTCACATTGTTTAGGGAATATTAGGCAGGCCCCCAGGTATGGTTTATTTTCTTGTCACTGGTTTGGGAGTACAGCTCAGTAACCAAACATTCACTTAAGACACTGAATCTAGTTCCTATCCACTCAGGAAGAAGATTACTTTCAAATGTAAAGTAAACAGATACACCCACTATGCAAATACGTTAATCCATACTTATGAAAAATCACTAACATTGTCCTAGTTCTTTAGATGAATAAAAGGGTATTATGAACTAGGTAGAGATTAATTAACAAGAGTAGTAATGGAAAAAAGATAAGATGGACAATACAAATGAATTCTACAAGACTTAAAATGTAATAACAGTAGAAGGGAAAGCAGCTAAAGTAAATACAAGGGAGCAATGAGAGAGCAGTCAATTAAGAGAAAAGATTCAGATAAAGATATAGTGTGAGGGCTGGAAAGGTGGCTCAGTGGTAGAGCGCTTGCCTTGCATGCCTGAGGCCCTGGGTTCGATTCCTCAGCACCACATAAGCAAAAAGAAAAAAGCCGGAAGTGGTGCTGTGGCTCAAGTGATAGAGCGCTAGCCTTGAGCTGAAGAGCTGAGGGACAGTGCCCAGGCCCAGAGTTCAGGCCCCATAACTGGAAAAAAAAAAAAAGTAAAAAGATATAGTGTGAAAGAAAGGAGAAATAGTAAGTAGTAATCTGGCAAACTACAAAAAATGTGTCAAAAATAATGATAATAAAGAAGTTGAGGGGGGAGTAGAGTGATTAAAGAAGAAAAAGAGAGATAGCCAATCTAATTGTGTACAAAAAGAAAATAAGAAATGGTAGAGGGCAACAGAAGGAGGATCAAAAAGAAATATTTTAAAAATGAATATTAAATTCAGTTGTTGTTTACAAAAGATTGGAAGAAAGAAAAAGAACTAAAAAGACCTAAATCATGAGAAAAACCCTTAAAGTGAACTCCCAACATTTTCTTTATTTGGAGGAATGAAGAAATTTATTCTTTCTTTTGTTTTGTTTGATTTTTTAAGTCTGAACTCTGTAAGCCAGTATTGGATGTCTGGTTTGGAGAGTTAGCTCAGTGGAAGAATGTCCAGCCCCCAGTGACCAGGCTCTAAACCTTCTTCTTGACTTCAGCTTTATTCCCTATTCAACCTTTGGCTTCTACAGTCTCATAGCCCCCCCCCCCCCCAATGAACAGGCTGATATTCTCTGGACCTGTGTGGTTTCCCATTAGGTAACTGCAGTAACTGCAGTGCTGGGTTCTGGGTTTGCTAACGTTCTGTCATGCCACTTAGGACCATGCTGAGGTTTCTAAAATGTACCCGTGACTAGTGGGAGGATTTCAAAAATGTACCTGTAGCTTGTGGCAGGACTTGCTGGTCATCAAGTCATTTATCTTTTGAGTGTGTGCGAGGGCTACAGGGAGCGGATCCTATGATATAATTGTTGCAGTTTCGTGAGTTAGATGGTCCCCCATGGCATGGTTGTCCAGTCTGGCCACAACTGCACTTTCCAGGCTCTCCATCATCAGGCTACATCCTGGGAGCCCTCAAACATCATGCTGCTTTGGTGTCTGTTGGTACCTGGTGTTCTGCTCCACGTGTGCCAACCAACTCATGGTGAGATGCAGATATCAGAAAATCAAATGGGCCACCAGCCCTGATATCCTCTTCTGGAAGAAGTATGATGTGAAAACAAATGTGCTATTTGGTATATTTGTGAACAGAGTTGCTGAAGGAGGTAATAGAGTTACCATCTTGTCCTAATTCTTGGTGTCTCTTTCTTATGTTCTAAAAAGAAACTCAAAACAGCCACAAGAACAAAAAATAAGTTTTCTTTCTTTTTTCACCAGCAATCATTCTTTTGTTTCCCCTTTTTATTTCTTTACCTTTTCTCAGTACTTTGCATTACCCTCTTTGACTCTCTTTTTCCATTTTCGTATATGTCCACAGTAACTAATTGGCAGAAACTCAGTTTTTCTCAGGTGAAGATAGCCAATACTGATAGCCTTAACACATTCAAGGAAGGAATGACCCAATGTTGAGAGGATCAAGGGCCATTTATTCAACTCCGACACTCACAAGGTGTAAGAGATGCATCCTTTTATTTTTTAAAGAAATATATTTACTGAGAGGTCTGTTTCCCATTCTACTCTCTTCCATTATTTCTCCCAAACCTTGAACCATAAACTTCTTGAAAGCATTGTGAATAATTTATATCCTTTTATTACTCATTGCTTAACTCCCTTTGGGGGAAATGAATGGAAACATTTGTCTTCTGCTGCTTCTCTCCTTTGGAAGGAGCTCCTTATGTCAGCTTTGGGCAATACTGAAGATTTATTTCCACAAGAGCTGCCATTGTGGCATAGCTAACTGACCCTTTGTTTTGATTAACCAAAATATTTTGATTAAAAAAATCATGAGCAATGCTAATGACACCAGTAGAAATTCAACTTTCCCAACTTCAGATATAATCCTAGTTGTTGCCATCTTTCTTGGTAATGCTTAATTGTGTCTAACCACTCCAAGTATGTGATTGTGACCACTTCTGAGCATGAGGAAGTACACATGTTCAAATTCTCTTTTGGTCTTTGTAAATGTCTTTCCTGAGCTTCATAGAACCTGGAATTACATTTAATACCAGTCATGGGCCAACAAGATAACATGGGACATTGGACTAGTCCTATAGTAAATACTATTAGAATGTCAGTTTCTCTTTACCAACTCTAGCACTATCCCATCTGAGTCCAAATGAACTTCCCTCTTCATGTGTCTGTGTTGTAGGATATCTAAATCATGTGCCCAGCCATAACTACTCGGAACAGTGTCAATGTAACTTTACTTTGTCAAACCAGAAATCAGATCATATCATGTGTAAGTGCCCAATAAACATGTATGGCATGATTGGACATAAAAATCAGCATAAACAGAAACAGAAAGCAGACTTTACTCATCACTGAGGGATTTATCTAGATGTCAGGAATTCCAGACAAATCTTCTTTGGGACTTCTAAAATAAATATATTCATGTACAAGAAGGCTACATGTGGCCTATGGTGACCAGTTATATGCATTTCTTTCTGTATTGGGCCAGATAGATGTTCATTAACATCTGTTTAAAATATGAGAGGCACCATAAATGGAGTGTTTGGGGTGGATGGCCTGTGGGAGAAAGAGCTCTCTGAAACAACTAAAAGATTCCAGCATTATTGGATTCCCAACTCTAGAAGGTCAATTTTCCCATTGCTTTTCTTTGGGAGATCACAATGAAGTTTAAAACACTTTTTATCAAGTTGTGTGCTGATAAAATTAGTTCCCTTATGTGTCCCTATCTACCTAGGGAAATTGAAATGTCTCATTTTAGAAGAGGGACATATAATTCCTTTTTCCTAAACATTATTTTCTGGTTGCAAAGGAGAAAAGAAAACTGAATGGAAGGAAAACATGGAGTTGGTTTGTAACCTGCTAGGAAAGCCAAGGGAAGGGAACTTTACTAGGCATTGAAATAGTAGCTTTCCTGGTTTCGGGTCAGAACATCTGTCTGTGTCTCTGGGCAGATTTAGTTTAAGGCCAAAACAAATAGCTCCCCTTTCTTGGGTTCTGACCCCCAGGGTACAAAAGGGGAGCTAAGCTAGTCCAACTGCCACTGCTGCGGAAGTCATCGCTCTCTCCAACCTTCTGGGAGCCCCAAATAATTAGCTGTGCAAAGAGCAAGTTGGAATCAGAATTTCCCTCCAGGGTTTTCTGTGTCCAGCCAAACAAAGCAAGCTGAGCCGGGAGACAAATAAACCCTGTAAAAGAGAAGGAGTGCCAAATCTCCTTTTTCCTTCTTTGCTTCAGCCTTGGTCCTCTGGACCAGTGTCTTCAACATTCCTTCACTCACAATCCCCTAGGTTCCCCATCATCTGTGTGCTGCCAGAGGGAGTTGGTTCTTAATTAGAGAAGCTGGTGAGCCACTCTCGCTGGAAGGTGGGTGCTATGTTTTGGAACTTAGCAAGCTTGGCATGTGGAGGGAGGTGTTTCTTTCTCTCCGAATTTCCAGTGTTTTCAAAAAGCAACCAGAAATTTGGACTTCTGTAAGATACCACACAATATGTTTGCTACATTTTGTATTTCGTGTTGTTTATAAACAAAGTCCAGTTTTTGTACCTCTGAATTAGATTAAGAAGGTACAGCTTGGATGTAATGCTTGCACATGTATCCCCAGGACTCAGCACAGAGCTTGGTTGGTAATAGTGGATCTCTTGACTGACCCCCAGAGAAGACTCATCCCGCCTTCCTTTATATATTCCCTCATGCTTCATTCGCTTACTAAGAACAACAACCATAATGGACAACAATATCAGTAACAATAGTATTGTTATCTGGCAAAACCACTTTCTCTGCTTGCTCCTTATAGAAACCAGACAGAAGAGTGGCAAGGCAGTATCAGAAAAAGAACATTATTACTATAAGTTACCGATTAAAAGATAAAAGAGGTTCTTATCCACAAGAAACTGATTTGGCCAGGAAGCTGATTTATAAGCTGTTTCAATAGAAGATCAGTGACCACAGTTCAGTGAGCATATTCTCACTCGTGAAGCTTTGGGGCCAAATGACACACATCTGATCCTAGCCATGTATCATAAGATGCATGTTACTTCTGCAAATCCCAAGAACAAAGATCATTGTTCTCTTGGATTATTCTTCTAATGGATGGGTTTGCCAACCTGCAGTTCCAGCCATAACTACATGATGGATAGAGTAGAACTTGTTGGTACCCAGAGACCCTCTTGCTCATTAAACTCTTGAAATTATTATTATTACTGTGAAAGACAATGACTAGCTGAGCTTAAATGGGGAGTTGAGTTCAGATCTCAATGCTCAGATTCAGTATTAACTACTTTTTACAAGCATATATATATATATATATATATATATATATATATATAAACTTCTTTACATATGTATGTATATATACATATATATTGGCCCTCACTGTGATCTTAGAAGCCATTTTGACATTATTTCAAACTCAGAGCCTTAGAAGTTACTCTAGGACAGTTGCCCAGGTGATGAGTAGATTCTGGTTTAGGCTGCATGGTCTCTAAAGCTTGTGTTTGCAATCCCAGTGCTGTAATGCCTCACACTGCACCCTGTCTCCTCTGGCAAATGGAATCAGTATGAACTCTAATAAGGTTGGCCCTTTCAGAGAGGAGACATCAAGCCTGGAGTATTGTGTGTGTCCCCAAAGTTGAGTCTCCCAGTTAGACATCTGAAAGGATGAATATGGCAGGTAGCATTCCTTTACTAATCCATAGCATTTGAACCTGTTCATGGCTTTTCATTACCTTCTCTTCATGGAGAATTGCTCTATAGAATACTTTGAAAAATTGTAATTGTCTTGGTAGACTATTATTTGACATCCTTAAGTGCTATGAAGCAGCCCATATTTGGGCACTTTGCTATGACTAAGGGACACTATGAACTGAGGTTCACAGAGTTATTGTTTGGCTTCCTTAACTAAAGGCAAAGTAGTGACTCACTGTCAGCTTAGTATACAATTAAACCCATGGCTCCTCAAAGCAGAACACTATGTTATAGCCTGCTGGTCATGAACACATTTTTTTCTTGTGGTGCAAATACTTTATTACAGGTATTGAAGTGTTAAAGCGTTAGTCTGTGAGAGACATAAAAGCCTAACTAATTTTACAAAGTGGGGTAGTTCTTTACAATAGATGCCATTTGATGGACTTACATATGGTAATGCTTTCAGCTACGGGGGGATCCTTTTAATCAGAAATGGACAATGGGAATAAAGAATATAGACCTTCAGAAAAACTGAATCACATGCTTTTGCCCTGCTTCCTATGGGGGCTACTTCTCAATGTCCCTTTTGATTTTTCCAGGCTATCATCCTGGTTTGAAACCCATTTTCTCTTTACTAAATTGTTCTCTGATAAAGAAAGGTTTTACAAGTTGGACATTGGTTTTTCAAAGTAAAGAGTAACTTTCTAAAGAAATTCTTAGTAATCCACACCAAAGCTCCATTGATAAAGTATCATTTCAGGATTCTGCACTCATCTGATACTTCCGAAGACCTTGTGCAATGTCCATGCTTTCACCCAACTTTTAGAGAAGAGAAATGAGGCACAGAGAAGCTTCTGACTTGCCTGAAGTCACACAGTTGATCAGTACCACTGGGTAATAGATCAAGTCCACTTGTAAATCAGAATATACTAGGAACCTTTTAAACAGTATATAGCGTCCTAACTTGCTATCTCAAATGAAAAGGTTGAGGTACGTATACATTTTTACTTATTTTCAGACTTCTAAGACATTGTCATACATTTTGTCTCATTTTTCAAAACAAATCAAAGTACAGATTCAGTGTGGAAATTTCAGTGATTGGCTTTTTTCCCCATTTTGCCAGTCTCTACTTCTTGCTTTGGGGACTACAGAAAGGACTCTTCAAAGGAGGTCCCATTTCATCATGTCCTAATGAATGGAGAAGAAGTGGGGAGAGAAAAAGCATTCCAGGCAGAGTGACCTTAGGGAAATCTGAGCATCAATCTGACTAGAAGTGCCCAGAAAATGTTACAAGGTCAATAGGCCTAGACAGCTGCTGACAGATGTACCATGCATACAATCAGTTGAGTCTGGGTAGAAAATGTCCCACTGGCAGTGCAGCAGAACTGACTTCAGCTGTGGAGCTGAGACACCTACCACCTTGGTCAGTTTCCTAGATAGTCCTCTTCAGAGCATCCTTTGTTTCATCCTTCTTTCTGATCACTTGCTGGGAGATGATTAGGCAGAGTGCTGCCAGCTCTCACCAGTTCCGATCTACAAACCACTTCCACTCAATTTGGGAAATGAGAACAGATCAGAAATAAGTGGACACACAGTAGGTGCTATAGAGGAGGACAGGCTTGGAGTGAAAAAGACGAACTCTTGAGCTATTTGATGACAATGTGTAGAGATCAGAAGGTTGGTTTTTGTTGTTGTTTATGTTTCCCCCTAGCATGCTCTTGAACAAGCCAGTAGATCCTTGACCATAGGCTATTTTGTTTATTTTCATGTTGAAAAGCGGGTATCTTTGATAGTTGAGATCCAGCAAGTCATACTTTCCCACCAATTCTAGGCTACCAAAATAGGTATTGCTGAACGTCCTTCTGGAATAGTATTGATTAGATTTTTTCTTTACCAAAAGAGGGAGCACCGTGCATGCTTCTGTGACGGTAAACATGATGGAGCCATTTGCCTAAAACAAGCAATCCTCCCAGCCCATAATGAATCACTTTGAATATTATTCCTAGCAGTTACTTGCTAAATATACTTGCTGAACTTAACCCCAAATGGCCATTTTAAGCACTCTTTCTTTTCCGTTTCTAGTAGTTCAAATTTAAATTGCCTTCAGCTCTATTTACAAAGGCTTGTTTTCATTTCTTCAGATGTGATTTTGCTGGATCAGGACTGATGTAAAATAGCAGCTCTGCAGTAAAGAAGGTTGAGGAATTTTAGTGAGGGAAGATATTGGACATTCTGGAGATGGACAGTGATGGGGATTGCATAAAATGTGAATGTCCTTGATTTCACTGGATAATGCATTGAAAATGGTGAATTTTATGCTATGTATACCTTACCACCCTTTTAAAACAATCAGGCCATTATGAAACAGGGAGGCAGCAATACCAATACAATGATAATAATTAACTGTTTTCAACACTTGTGTTTTGTGGAAGGCCTTACGCTAAGTGCTTTCATGATTATCTAATGGAGCCCTTCTCCCAAATGTGTCATCTCCTTTCTGTAGGGAAGATCTGGGTAATTGGAGGAATTAGAAAATGGTCAAGGGTCACATGGGAAGCAAGAGTCAGAATCCAGATTAAAAACCTCAAAGTGTCCTTTCAGAGCTATTTTGGATTAAGAAATTAGGCTAAATCATCTCATAATATATTCCTTTCAGTTAGAGACTCACCCTACCCAGCAATAAAATAACAGAAGTAAACAACTTAAATCAATCAAAATGACCAAAAATTTACTGTATGGAATGAGAGCAACTTTGGTATGTCCTCTAATATCTATCTCTCATGTATATGCATATATATGTATATATGCATAGGGGTTTATATAGTCTTAATATATAAAGTCAGTATGGGAATATATGATTGACTAATTTCACTCCTGGAATCTTTAAAAAATTTTTTATTGTAAATGTGATTACAGAGGTGTTGCAATTGAGTACTTTTCCTTGGAACAGTATCATTTCCCTCATTGTCTACCAATTTTCTCCCTCCTGGCCTCCCTCCTCCCCAGGTTGTATAGTTCATTTTCACCATAGTGTCTAGTGAACATCACAACTGACTTGGTTACCTTTTGTCCCACTATTTTTCTGCTTTCTCTTTCCTTCCCCAAATCAGATAAACTTATAGACAAGACAAAGGGTACAGAAATACAAAAATGATGGTAGAAGGGGGAAAACAGAAAGAAAAAAATCTCAAAACTAAAATAAAAATCCTCTTGTTTCCATTTCTTGTATTTCATTTTGATAAGCATCAATTTATATGATTATATGGAAATAGCTATTGAGCCCTTGTGATCCTCTCCTAAGAATATTCTCCTTTGTTCTCAATGTGTGAATGTTTAGACTGCTGTTTAATCATGTCCAAGAGTAATTATTTGTCTTTTACTATCCATTGTGTTTACTAGTAGATTTATAGACACATTCTAATTATCACAAATGAGGGAAACCATGCATCCTATGTTTCTTTGGGTCTGGCTTACTTTGCTTAATATATTTCCAGTCTTTCCATTTCCTAACAAATGGGGCAATGTCATTCTCTCTGATGGAAGCATAGAATTCCATTGTGTATATATACTATATTTTATTGATCCCTTTATCAACTGAGGGACATCTGGGTTGATTCCATATCTTATCTATGGTAAACAGTTCCAAAGTAAACATGGTTGTGTTGATGGCTTTAGTGTGAACTGGAATCTTAATTCTAGAAGAGACATTAGAAGTTCATAATGGACAAATGTCCCATAGGGACATTTGCTAATGTCAGCTAATGACAGCTAATTTGGCTGTCATAACTGAGGGTGGATGGATGTTCTATTTCTATCTAGTGAGTAGTTTTCAGGGACACTGAAAACATTCTACAATGCATAGGGAAGTCTCTATAAAGACTCATCTTGCTTCAAATGTCAACCATGCTGTGGGTGGGGAATCCTGCTATGAAGGTTTTATTCCTTCATTTCAAGTGCTTATTATCTGCTGCCACTCTGAGCGAAAGATAAGCAAGATTGTTTGGTGAAGATCACAGAACTTCATGACTTACCTTGTTACATGCATGTTAGTGGCCTCTGACAGCCCATTACTGATTCAAATGCCAACTTTGTGGTCATGCTAGAACAGGTCTTGGCAAGGATAACAAGACTCTGAGCACTCTGTGCTTGAAGTTGATGGAAAGGGAAGGGATCTAAATGATGTAAGTGAGACAGCTTGTTCTGGCTGCTAAAGTTCCCAGGGTTGGCCTCCCTGAGTATTTGCTGAGACAGGACCACTTTCTGGGTTTCCTGCAGATGCTTTACTCCATGGATAGGCCAGTTACACTTGCCTGAACTGTAACAATATCTCAGTAACCCTTTATTCAGGGCCCTATCAACCATACTATAGACATTGCTGAATGAATTATTATGTTCCTACATCTCTGTTTTTGAAGTAAGGTTAGGACTGTATCCAGATTTGAGCACTAGCCATCCGCTTTTTAATAGGTATTCCATGTTCTCCCTCTTATTTGCATCTCCCTGTTTGTCTCCTTGCTTCCCTTTGATTATGGTCTGACTCAGTATACAGAGGACCACTACTGTGTATAGCAGAAGCTATGTAATTCTCAAGATGGTAGAGTTGATGGATTTTAATCAGGTGAGTGCAGTTTTAATGCAAATGCTCCTTTAGCCGAGGCTCATAAACCGAGCTGCTCAATATTATAGTCCCAAATATTAGTTCAATGTTCATGGCTTGTATAAATGGCTTTCCTTTGGGGTTAAGTTAGGGGAAATATCAATAAAAAGCAGCTGGAAATGCATAAAGGAACAGTGTACTTACACTCAGTCATGATGTAACCTCGCTCCCAGCTGTTTTTTTCTTTTTTTTTCACCAGCTCACTTTTTTCCCCTTTTGTCAAATTTAAGGCTTCCTGGAGATATGAAAAGCCACCCTGACACCTCCATCTATTAAATAGGAAGTGCATATGAACAAATAGAAGAATTGCACCATATAATACAGCTGAAATACAATGTTATCATCATCCTGCTCAGAGCATTTTTCAGTATAGTTTATGTCCCAGCAGTTAATCGCTTGCTATTGTTGGTGTACCAACACAATGCTCTTAGTGCCACAGAATTCTCAGGCTTTCTGTCTAGATTGTCTTCATGTAGGCTAGCCAGAATTTAGATATTTGTAAACGGGATTTGAACAGTGCCCTTTCCTTACAATACAAAATTTAGATAAGTGTAACCAGTCATGGCCCAACTCTTGTTTATTAATTAAGGCTTTATAATATGGCACAATTTTTGGAAGCTGTGGTTTATGCAAAGAGGGATACTAATTATATTCTGCATTTTCTGTAATAATGGGGCAGCATTTTGGACAATGCGGTTTATTGAGACAATGCATCCGGCTCATAATGTAGTTTATTAACAGGGATGCTCTGAACGTTTAATGGGAGGCTGATACAGCTGTGAGAGGATGGCATAAATAATATTTCCAGCCAGGCTGGAGCAGTGTGCAATATGTTGCATGCTGTTAACCTCAAGAGGTCTCCGAATAGCTTTTATGTGCTCCTGCTGTATCTTTGTCAACCTTTTTTGTTTTTAATACAAAACAGTCAAGAGACCTGAGAAGATTTATTTGGAAATTTTGTTTTCCAATTTTTACATTTTTTATAAACCTCTTTAACTTGGACTTTTCCAAGAATGGTTACTTTTATTGTATCATAATCATGAATGGCTTATGATGATCACTTTGAGAATCAGAATATGCTACCTTCTTTCATGAAAACATTTTTATTGAGATAGAATGCACATACTGTTATGTCTCCTTGTTAATGTAAACAATTGTGAAAATGCACAAAGTTGGGCAGTTGTCCTCACTTTTGAACCTTCTCATCACCAAAAGAAATCTAAACATATTAGCAGTCACTACACACCCTCCTCTCCTAGCTCCTGGTCACTGCCAATCTCCTTTCTGTCTGTAGGAATCTGTGTATTCTCACTTTTCATGGAACTGCATGATCTTTTGTGACCAGCTTCTTTTACATAGCACAGTGTTTCAAGGTTTATCCATGTTGTCCCATGCATGTATCGGTGTTTCCTTGCTTTTAGAGATTAAATAATATCCCATCGAATGAATGTATGCATTCATTTTCATTCATCAGTAGATAGAAATTTAGTATTTTCCCCCTCTTTTGGCTATTCTAAATAATGCTGCTACAAACATATATATGATTTTGTGTAGTTTTTTGTGTGCTCATACACACACACATATTCACACACATTTGAATCCCCCCATGGGGTGGGGGAAGTATTTCTCTATTTCCTAGGAAATACTTGTTATAATTTATCTTTTGGTTGTAGCTATCTCTGTGAATATGAGGTAGATTTTATTGTACAGTGAATTTGTATATCTCTAATGCATCTCTAAAGATGCATTTCTTACATTTATTGACCATTTGTGCATTTCCCTTGTGGGCCGTTGTTTTTCATTCTATTTTGTAAACAGTCATTGAAAGGACTTGCTCAATTCACCAAGTGAGGTAATGATCTCTCAATAGCAGGATTTAAATTTTCGAACTGATACAAAAACTTACAAGTTCAGTACCTAAATAATTAAATAAGCTATTTGTGGTTAATCATTTTTATTAGCAAGTGACAAAACTAAGTGAACTTTGACTTGTGTACATGAAAAGTTCTGAGCTATTTGCCTTCAAAAAATGACTAAACCCAGTTGCTCAAAGAAGGCTCCAGGAATCTGTTTCTCTCTTCTTTTATTTTTTCTTCCATCAGGTTAAGGTCGTGGTTAGGCAGGACTTTCTTTGTAATGGTTAAATGGTTATCCAAAGCTCAATTTGTATCTTATTTGTATGCCAGCATGATTATTTAAAAACCATATTCTATTTTTCTTTCAATAATTCCTCTGCAGTTCTCAGATCTTTATATTAAATCATACTGAAGTGATCTGAATCAAGGTCTGAAACATCCTAGCAGGTGAAACCTATGGATAGATTACATGCCCGCTGTTGGTTGTGAGAGGGGATTCAGTTTGCCCCCATCAACACCGTCAGGACTAAGAATTGGGCATGTTCATTCCAGAGGTGATGTGAACATGGGCAGAGAAAGCAAAAGTGAGTTCACCTATTGTGCTTCTCAGCTTTTCCCTTGAGCTTTGGCTTGCCTTTTGCTACTTTTTTGTTGTTTGAGATTTGATTAGCAGGCACAAAATCTCTGAAAAGAGATCCTTACCAGTGAGAGATTAATCAACCAATCCACAATTTTGTTGGTATTGAGAAGTCATCTGTTTTGGTAAGTACTAATGAGTTGGTTTTTATTAAAGGCAATTGGATTTCATCTTCATTCTTGATGCTAATCTGCCTTATCCTGAATTGCTTTGTATCAGTGTCAGAAATAAAGCACTTGGGCACCGGTGGTTCATGTGTATACTCCTAGTTATGAAGAATGCTGAGGATTGCTGTTTGAAACCAGCCTTTTCAGGAAAGTCCATGAATCTCATCTCCAATTAGCCATCAGAAAGCCAGAAGTGGAGCTGTGGTTCAAGTAGTTAGCTGCGGCTAGCCTTGAACACAAAAGCCTTGGAATAGCACCCAGGCCCTGACTTCAAGCTCCAGGACTGGCACAAAATAGTAGATAATAACACTAATAATACTAATACTAAAAACAATTATAGCCATAATAACTACAGCTAGGGCAATAAAGGGCTGAGGGCGTGGCTCAAATGATATTGAGTACTTGCCTAGCAACATGAGACCCCCAGTTCAAAAATAATCTTGATTTTCTTCCCTGTAAAAACTGCAGGATCTCACAGTGTTGTGATTAGATTCCTAGTTGGCCAAAAATGATGACAATGAGTAACAATTACTACTTTCCATGAGCAGTACGCCAGTATCTCCACCTCTCTCTCTGAATTCTCCCAGTACTGTGGTTAAATCTAACATCATGCTTGTACTCTTTCCAGACTATTTTTTTTATCCCTATGTCTTATGGTTAGAGAGTGAAAAATTGTTTTGAGGGTTTTCTGTGTATAAAAGAGGAAGGGTACCGCCAGGTAAGGGAGAGACAGTGTACTAATATATGCCATACAGCATACCTATGTCCATTTTTCTTACAGCTCCATTGTGTTTTTTTTTCAATTATTTATACTACCTCCCAGTGAGAGAGGCATTTGAGTTTACATTCCTCCTGGGATGGCAAAAGGTACCAGATAGAAGTTAGTGGGAAGAGAATAGAGGATTATGGAAAATTCCTTGTGTAGAAACCATTGTTTTTATATCATTACTTGCAAAGACTTGAGGGAAAGGCTGAAATGATAAACTGAAGATTTTCATTTAAACCTGTCTGCTAGTGTGGGTTCTGAGAGTCAGAAGGATTCTTTACAGGAAGTTAATAGGCACTTTAAAAAAAAAAAAGGAGGCAATGGGACTTGTCAAAAGTGAAGTAACCACATGCATGTTCCCTTTGACATAGTGGAGTGGGAGATAAAGTCAGGTTTAAAGAGTCCGCTCTAAGTTGATATCACAAGGTATTCTTGTGGTCAAGACTGAGAAATGTGACATGGTTGATAGCACAATCATGAATTTAGAGCTAGCAGGAGAATTTTAAAGTTATCTGCAGAATTTTAAAGATTTGTCACAAGGGTTCAGGTCCATTATGGAAAACAAAATTGAGGTTTGCCTGTCTTATGTTCTTATGGACATCACGTGCCATTTTATTACTCTGCCATTAATCAGATGATTTGATCCAAGTTTCCATTTATAAAATACACTTGGATACTATTTTAGTAACAGGACATATGTTCCTTGGTCTCCTGAGGAGTTTTTTTTTTCTAGAGTTACAGAGTAAGTTATCTTTACTTTTCTATAATGGAGTTCCTGCTTCATTCAAGTTTTATATGGATATAGTTTTCTGACCATACAAACTAAACAACAGCATCAGAATAGAGTCCTTATCTACCTCTACAGCTATTGGCTGGATTAGTCTTATCATAATTATGGTGTTACCATAGCTGCCCTGGCTTCTCTATCTCTTCCTTGTTTATCTCAGTTAAAATATATAAAAGTATATTAACATTCTGATACATTGGATTCTCTGGAGAGCTGAGCTCTATATTAAATTTTACTTCCTAAATATAAGGAGAGAGTAGAGGAACTCAGAACATTTCTGATGCTGTTTTTTTTTTATTATTATATTGCGTACGTTCCTTGAACACTTTAGAATCCATCTTTCTCAATATAGGCAGAAGAGGGGAGACAGAAAGGGAAATTGTTTTCTGCATTCTCTGAAATGGTTATTATTTAAGAATGATAAAGCAATACTTGCTAAGCCCAGACCAGTTCCACAACAGGCCATGCGGAAAATCCCAGGGGAATTGCAGTGATGTTACTGTATTGGGAGGAAATACACTTCAAAATGTTATTAGGTATATAGTATAATGATATATAATATATATATATATATAATACTAGTGTGAAAAATTCTCAATTTAGAATAGGCCTAGTTATGTTTAACCCTGGTATGTCTAGCAGCTTCTATTTTGAATCCATAGAGAAAGGTTGCTAATATAATCACAATCCAGGGCACATAATAAATATCTTAGTACTCCTCTTTTCTTCTTATATAAAATGAGAACAATAATAGTCTACCTCATATACCTAGCATCAAATAAATTAGCTATTTGCATCAAATAAATGGGGTATTTAGAAGCCATATATGATTCAAAGCATGAAAGCTGCTATTACATTATTATGTACCTTAATATACAATATATTTCTCTAATGGGAAGAAAGAGGACTGGATTTGAAATAATGAACACATACCTCTGTCATAGTTATTTGAACACAGAAACTTGTTTGCATTTTTTCCTTTAGAAACATTCAGGTCTGAGTTTATGAAAGCAAAAGTCCAGACATCTGAGGAAATATTCCCAACATCAAGTTGTTCTATAGTTTCAGTCCTTTCAAAACCATTTTAACCGAGTTTTTCACTATGGATCAAGAAAGCATAGTTTTGAAAATTGACTCTATCCTTATATTATTGGTTAATGAATTCCCAATTCTCAGATTGGAAGTAATTGACTTCATATCCAGATTTCTAATCTAGTTCTAATTGACCGAGTCCATCAATCACCTAGTCACTAATGCAATTTTTGGAGTGTTGACAAACCTTTTCAGCCATGAGATCAATCCTGAATTATATCTTGAGTGATAAGATTTCAAACTTTTTTGTTGAGTTTGAAGGAAATAAAGTCTTTGTTGTCAGCAACTTGACCAGGAATGTTATTCACTGATGCTGGATTTTTGACTTGTCCATTTTTTGCATATTTTGCATGTTTGCTTACTCTTTATAAGAAATTATTTTACAACATTATCTAGTCTCTACTCTCCAGTGCCATTTTCCCTTCAGTTTACCATCCCTTTCCTTTTAGCTCTGTGACCTAAGAAAGATTACTTGGCATCAGTGACCCTCAGGTTTGTCATCTTCAAAGTGCTTAAAAGCATCACACATGCTTTAATGTATATATTCCCACCAAGAGCATAGATTGGTAGAGGAGCATGTGGCACTTGGAAGTGAACACATGTTAGATACAAGCACAGTGGTTCTGCACCAATGATATATTAAAGAGTAGTTAGTCCTTACTAATAGTATCTTACTACTAGTAAGGTAATAATAGCAGTATTGCTTCCTAATATGTCAGAATACTAAGCATATTTCTAAAGTGAGAAGAACACAGAGAGATTACATGTAAAAGCTGTGAAAGGCTCTACCTATGTTTGGTGTATTGGTGCCTATTAATTTAACTTGTATATACAAAAATTATGGAACTATATCTGAAAGTAACTCAAAAGCTACTACAGAATATCCAAATAGAAAAGAATGAAGTTGTATCCCTACTTCATATCATATATGCAAGTTCACTGAAAAGGAACCAAAGGCCTAAATATAAAACTCTGAAATGAGCATATAGGCATAAACCTTCATTACCTTGTGTTAGGCAGAGGTTTTGTTTTGTTTTTATCAAAAGCATAGAGAGCACCACAAGGAAAAATAGATAGGTAAGATACCATAAATTACAGCTTTTATGATTCAAAAGACTCATTAAGAGAATAAAAAGACAACACACAGAATAGGGGAAATGTTTTGCCAAATCTGATAAGGAACTTATATCCAAAATTTGTTAAAAATTTTATTCTTACCAATGAATAATAGAAATACAAATAGCCCAATTAAAAGGAGGTAAAGGCTCTGATTTGTTCACATTAGATATGTAAATGGTAGTTGTGAATAGTGGATGGACATGATAAATCTCATGGAAAATATTTAATGTCATTAGTTATCAAGGAAGTGCCAGTCAAAACCACAATGAGAAACAACTTCACACCCACTAAGATGCTATTATATAAAAAAGACAGCTAGTAACCTGTGTTAGCAGGGATATGGAGAAATTGGAGTTCACCTACACTGCTGCTAGGAAGGGAATTATGGTAGCTAGCTGCTTTGGAAAACAGCTTAGAAATATCACTAAATGTTATATATATGCCCAGTACAGTAATATTGTTTCTTAGCTATCTTTCTAAGGGAAATGATAGTCTGTGCATACCTTCATATTTATAAAGGTCCACAGTGGCACTATTTATAGTAGCAAAAAATGTGAAAACAATGTGAATTTTCATCTACTGATGAATGGAGAAAAATATGGTGCACCCATTCTTATTATTCCTGAGTGGAATAATAAGAAATTCTGTGTGAATTCATTAATTCGTCCTGGATGAACTCTAAAAACAATGCTAAGTGAAATAAGCCATCAATCAACATACATTGTAAGGTTCCACTTATAAATAACGTTCACAGTAGGTAAATCTATGAAGACAAGAAGTTTAATGGTTGAGTAAGGTTGGAGTTGAGAGAAAATTAGATAGTAAGAGCTAATGAATATGAGGTTTCTTTGTGGGGGTGATAAAATATGTGGTCAGAGTTGTACATCTATTAATACAACAAAAACCTTGAATTACACACTGTTAGATAAGTTCACTCTATAGTGTATAAATCCTGTTTGAAAAAAAGCTGTTGTAAAACCAAACAAAAAAGAGGATGACTTGATGTTCGATTTCCATGGGAAAAGCTTGAAATAAGCTAAAATAATTGCTTCCCTGACTGTGTCCACTTCAGTTCTCTGAGGCCTGAGAGATTAACACTGCGTCTAGAAATAGAGGCACATAATAAAATATTTGTTGAATGAATCACCACAACACTGGTTGTGTAATTCTCTGAAGGTTTACTAGGACTAGAGGTTGTCATCCCTGGAATATGTCCTACAATGAAAGAACACAACCAAGCAAAGGAAAAAGAGGTGAATTGTGAGTCTGAAGGAGAGCGAAGCAAGCTTCCAATATTCCTCTAGCTGAGAACCACACATGCTATGTTCAATTCCTCAAGTAAGAGCTGTGACAAATACGTAGTGTGTTCTACCAGAAAGACTCATGAAAGACCCAAGGCTTTTACTTGGGGCTGATCTGCCTAACAATACTCAATTCTCCATTCCCAGAAGGAAGGCAGGTGCTCAGCAGAAATCATGTGTTTTTTTTGCAGTGTGGTCATAACAGCCAAACTGTCATTTAGGGTCAGTTTTCCATCAGTGTCGAGAACTGCTTTCTAGCTCAAGTTCCCAGATGCCCACCAAGGGGCAGGTTTGTACACAAAGTTTTAAGTATTGTCTGCTATGTTAACCTTTTTCTGGCAGAATGTACAGAAATATGGCAGGTTATAAATTTCTGCTTGCATACAACAAAGCTCCATATCCAAAAGTTCTCAGGGAGAGAATTCTGTGTGTTCTGGAGACAGTCTTCCTCATGCACAGCTGGGAAGTCAGTGCTCTATCTCATGAGGAAGAAGGGTTTGGGATGGATCTGCATTCTGGGTTTTCCTTTCAATGCTCAGAAATTAGAGAATGTCAACTCAAAGTAGTGATTCTCAATGAAGATAACTTTGGGCTCCCAGGGGCTAACTGACCATATCTGGAACCCTTGTGCTTTCATAGCTGAGGGTCATAGTAGTATGCATTACCACGAGGGAGACAGGCTGCAGTTCATCCTACAATGCACAGGACAGGCCCAAATGTACACAGTGCCAAAATTGAAGAGGGTCCTGCCTTACATAGTATTTACAAGGGAAAGCAGAGCCTAACACTGTTTTCTGGTAACTATTTAAGGTAGAATAAGTTAATTAAGGTCTGCTGATACTCCTAACTTCTATGCCTTCCCAACCTAGCCTCCTCTTTATTTCCTTCTATTCTGCATCTCTGGGGGACTGATAAAGGATGCTATTTGTAGGAGGAAGAAGGCATCGTCCTTCTTTGAGTTAACGACCCTGATTTAGGGTTTCGGATCTGTTACTTCAGATTGGTTGCCAATTACTGACTCTGAAAGAATGTATGAGGATAGAAATGCTAGCCTTCATATTTTCACTGTTGAGTTCTTAATAGCTGAGAGTTATTCCTAACCATATCATCTATGAGCCTTTCCTATTTACTACTGCTGTTTATAGCCTCATTTCCTTCCTTCTCTTTTCATAATATCTTTCAAAGTGGAAACTAATGTGAATTTTGGTGCTCTCCAACTCCTAACTGGTATGTCTAATGCCATCAGATTGAATTAATTTGAACTATTAAGCATGGAGTACATCTTACCATAGAATTTATTCCAGATGTATTATTGTTAGTTTAATTATTATGGCTAATCATTGATTGTGGTTTCTCTGGATGCCTGAAATAATAATAATAATAATACTCTTTTTTATATGCCTTTCATTTAAGAATCTTGAAAAGCCTATATCCTGGAACCATTTATTGAAAAATTGTCATTATCTGCATATTCTCATTTGGCTGAAATTCGAAGAAGACTATGCCAACGTATGATTTTAACAGCCAAGAAAAATTTATATTCATGAATCATGCAGTTATGCAGCATGAAGAAATAGGGGGAGAGGAAATTTAGCCCACTGAGATATTATTTCAGAGCACATTCGTGTGCCTTTTATAACAATTATGAAGCCTTTGTGCTGGTTTGGTATTGTTCCTGATTGGGTAGTTTTCAATTGTAAATGGTACTCTGATGTGTGAGGCCTATATTCAACATCTTTCCAACTAATGCATTTGTGCTCTCTCTCTGTCTCTGTTTCTCTCTGTCTGTCTCTCTCTCTCTCTTTCTCTCCTGTGTGTGTGTGTGTGTGTGTGTGTGTGTGTGTGTGTGTGTGTGTGTGTGTGTGTGTATCTTAAGTCCTTAAATAAATAATCCTTGGATATTTTTCACTGTTCTATCACATTTATAAAGTTCAAAATGAGTGAGAAATGTAGTGCAATCTGTGTGCACTTATTATGTATTTACGTACACAGAAGGTAGCCTTTGATATGAGACCTGTTAGAATACTGACTGCTCTGTCAATGTTTCAAATACATGAAGAGTAAAGGAGACAGAAGGTAAGAGCAAGTGATTCCTGGTTCCCCACTCACCTATTTCTTATTGTTTGGCTGAACACTCAGAAGGACTGACCATTTTTTCACTCTTGAAATTAAAGCAGTTTGCTTTACTGAAGCAATTATGGCAGGTTTTGAAAGGAAGCCTAGTAAGTTTTGTTAAGTCAATGCTTAACCCCAAGGACCACAGTCATCTTCATGTGTTACTACTGTTCTTCCTTCTAATAGCACTTCAGGCAACTTGGATTTCCCAGGAAGGTTTCAGTCTAGTTTGGGGCTTTGTGGAGAGTGTCCACCATCTGGTTGCTGTCAGCAGACCTGGGGGAAATAATTGGCTGAATTTTTCCTACATGGGTTCCTATTGTGGTCCCTTTCCATGAGAGAGCTGAGTCTATCAACTCCCGCCATGAATAATGAATGCTCTTATCAGTCAGTGTGCTTTCTTCTAGAAGGCTGGGAAATCTCATTGAGAAAAACAGTGATACAGCAGTTGTTTTCCAGCCAGGCTGTAAATTGGAATCTCTGGTAGGACTTTAAAAACACTCCGTTGGCCTGGGTGCCATTCCAAGGGATTCTGACTTAAACGGGGCAGAGGCTTGACCATCAGGAGGCTTTAAGTTTCCAAGTTACTCAGATTGTGAGCCAATGCTGAGCAATGTTTCCTGACTCCTTTTTATTTTTTTTAAAGCAGGACTAATATTCAAAATATGGAACAATTACTAAGGTCTTGAGCCAGATGCTTTACAAGTATCAATGTTCGTCACCACATCCATATGAATAAAAATTAATCACTTTAATATTTACTTATATTAAATTATATATGGTGTTAGACAATCAGCTAGGCAGGGTATTGGTTATTGAAAGTAATTCCTTGAAATACTTGCAGGAGTCAAGTCTTTTGAGCTGAGTTGAAAACTATAGAGGATTCCAGGAGAGAGGAAAGGCTCTATAGGCAGGAAGAACAGCTTTCACAATGTCCTCCTATTGAGAAGGGTGATGGCTAGTTCTGGGAAGGGAAAGATAGCCAGTGGTTTTGGAGCAGAGGATGCCCCAAGAAGTGGTAGGTCTGCATTTCTTAGAAGGTCTTCCTTGTGGTAGATGGGAGAAGAAAAAGAGGAGGGAAGCAAGAGGGGATGGGATGCATTTTAATGCGTTGTGAGAGAAGCTTGGATTCCCAGATGAAAAAGTAAGAGAGGTAGACACAGGACTGAATATTTAGATGGTGAGATCTTGAGGACTTGGTGAAGATTCAGAGACACAATAGAAAAATGTTACTCATCTTCAATTCTACTAGTATTTTAGTGTGATTACCCCCAATTTATAGATGAACTAAATAGAATTCCTTCATGGTTTCAGAAACTTTAATGTAAGTAGGGATCACCCAAAGATTCTGTTCAAATGCAGATTCTGATTCAGTAGGTTTGCAAAGGAGACTGCAGGCCTGCATTTCTAATAGCCCCGAATGCTGCAGGCTCTGATGGTTCATTGCATATTTGGAGATTTAAGATGTAGTGGATTAAAGCCTGCACTTGAACCATGTCTGTCTGCCTCCAAAGCCTGATCTTAATCATAAACCCTACAACTCCTGAAATAGTGAGCTAGGAGGTTGTAGACCAGACTGTGAAATTTGGATTTTTATCTGTAAGCAATTGATAGTCATTGAAAATTTGTAAAGCAAACAGGGATTCCAATAAGAAAGTTTATGTTATTATACTGGGGATGTAGCTCAGTGATTCAGCTCTTGCCTAGCACATACAGGCAATTTTTTAAGAGTTTATATTAAGATTTTGAGATGTATTCCCTTAGAAGTATTTTTTGGTTTTTTTTTTAAGAAAAAAATATTTATTTCTGTGCCACGGTTGAAGCTTGAACTCTAGGCCTGGGCACTGTCCCTGAGCATTGAGACTAGTATTGTAGCACTTTTGAGCCACAGCTTCACTTCTAGCTCTTTTGGTAACTAATTGGAGATAACAGTCTCACAGGCTTTCCTGCCTCAGATGGATCCTCAGATCTCAGCATCTTAAGTAGCTACGGTTATAGCCTTGAGCCACTGGTTTTTTTTTTTTTTTTTTTTTGGTTTGGTTTTGGTTTTGCATAGCCTTTTTAGGTCAAATTTGAATGTATTGAAAGAAAAAGGATTAGGCCTCCAAACTTCATAATTAATGGTGCTAGTTTATTAGATCATCTACTCTATAACAAGGGCAATAATAGGCTCTTATTTATTGTTTTCTGCCCAACCATCCCAAGGCATCTCTCTAATAAGCACCATCTTTCTTTCAGAGCCGAGGAGGCCCATGGAGAGAGGCTGAGGGGTTTGATGTAGTGGGGCTGACTGCTGGGCATGCCTTTACCATTTTCTGCACTATCTATAGCCTTCTGTCACCATTTAGGTATACACCTGAGCATTTGCTGTAACTACCTAACCAATCTGTGGAAGTATTTCCTGGATTGTCTCCTAGGGAAACATTTTTCTCCTCCTTGGTTAAGTGTATCTCATATCATTACAGCAGGGCTCTGGAAAGTCCCAGGCAAAAGAATATATTTAGTTCACGTGTAACTCATGGTTTTCCAATCTCATTTAACCTTAAAATGACCCCCAATATTTTTCCCCCTCCCAACCTTTACCACTCCACTGCAGAGTTGTTCTGTCTGAAGGACTTTATGGCATGCGGGCTTGTGCTTGTAGGGAACCAGTCTATCCATTGCCTGTGGCTGGGTGTTTCTCATGAATGAGTGGCAGCCTTGACATTTTGGCATCTCAGACAAGAAGACTGCCCTTCTTTCACTTTTTTTCCCCTTGCATCTGGTGACGTGACGACTATTAAAATATACGTCTCTACTTCGAAGGTTAGTTTGAATGAAAATCACTGATTTGTTTGCACATTTTTCTGTCCGTTAGGGGACAGCTGTGTTTTTCCTTTTTTTGTTTTCATAAGTTTAATTCTATGTTCATAGCCAGAGAATCTTCCTTCTCGCTACATTTCATTAAAAAGGAAAAAAAAATCCCAGGAATAGGATCATTACTAGACATGACATTTACACTGAGTCATTTTTTAATGTTAAGTATATAATGTGAAACTGAGTAACTTTTAAAATGCTGAGTCAATTTGGTAATTTGAAAGTGCACTAAGTTTGTCTTTTGCATAAGATGAAAATGATCAGGCAGACTCTATAGGATTCATTTAACTCAGAAAATTCTGGCTAAATAGATTTCAAGATGTGGGTGGAATACGGATAATGTTGTGATCCAATACTATACTGACAGAATGAAAACAAATGTACTAGTTGGATTTTTAAAGTTATTATTTCAAACAGTAAATTTATAGCTACTGAATAGGCTGTTTAAACAAAGCCTGATTTTCCTAAGCAATAAGTGAGTCTGTTGTCTTCATCTCTTGTATGGTTGAATTTTAGTATACAGCTAGAAAAATACTTTTGGTAGGCAGCAGATTAACCTTGAAACTCTGTGAAAATACGGATGCTCAGGCTTCTACTTAAGAGGTCTAATTAGCTAAATCTGGCATCGACTCACAAACATGTTTTTAATTCTTTTTTTCTTTCTTTTTTGAGTGGGAGGGCAGTACTAATGTTTTTTAATTCAGGGTTTAATGTTTGTCACATAAGTACTCTACTACTTGAAGTATACCCCCAGTCCTTATGCTATAGTTTGTTTTTCAGATAGGGTCTCCTGCTTTGCATAGGACCCGCCTCAGACCATGATCTTCCTATCTCTACCTCCTGAGGAGCTGGGATTACTCTATGTATACTATACTTATACTACTTATACTAATCTTGATGTACATGGTTTAGAAAAATAACTCCAAGAAACTCTTTAAAATACACCCATGATTTACACAACTTTAAAAAATTCAAATACCAAACTACTACATATAGGAACTAGACCTTTGTACAAGATGTACAATGTGCAATCTGTACTGCTCTTCAGATATCTGTTCCTCATTCTCAGATACTCTATTTTAATAGGCCTGTGGTGGATGGGGCTAAGGAATATGAATTTCCTGCAGTTCTGTTAATGTGCAATTGGCAAATAAGAATTGTGTACATTTTTGGTATTCAATATGATCTCATTATTATGAAATAATTATATTATAATTATTATATTATAAAATAATGAAATCAAGTTGATTAACATCCCCATCATCTTACATAGGATTTTGTGGTGAGAGTAGATCTTAAATTGTATTCTCCTAGCAATTTAAGACTCATTCTCTTAGCAGTTTTTATGTAAAAAAGTTAATAATAACTGTAGTACCCATACTATGTAAGAATCTGTAGAACTCATTTGTCTTGTGGAACTGAAATTTTGTACCCTTTGATCAGCCACTCCCTCTAGCAACGGCCTTCTCTGCTTCTATGAGTTCACTTGTTTTAGATTCCACACATGGTGAGATAATGTAGTAATGGTCCTTTTGTGCTTGGCCTATTTTACTTAGCACAGTATCTTCCAGGTCCATCCTTGTCAGAAATGAAAGGATTTCCTTAGTTTTTCAAGGCTGATTAGCATACATTTTCTTTATCCATCCATCTAGTAATGGACTAGCAGTCAAAGGACACTCAAATTGATTCAATATCCCAGCTGTTGTAAATAATGCGATAATGGACATAATGTAGCTATCTTTTCAAGGTACTTATTTAATTCCTTTGGGCACATATCTAAAAGTGCAATTGCTGAATGCGGAAGTTCTATTTTTAATATTTTGGAGACCTCTATTTTATTTTCAATAATGATTGTAGTAATTTACTACTCAATGGCAGTGGTTGGAGTTCCCAATTCTCATCCTTGCCAATCCTGTTACCTTTTGTCTTTTTTATTATATGGTAACCATCATAACAGGTGTGATGTGATATTTCATTTTGGTCTCTAGTTGCTCCTTTTGAATGGTTAATGATGTTTGGCAGTTTTGCTATGCCTATTGGCTGTTTATATATCCTCTTTTGACAGATATCTATTCAGATCCTTGCCCATTTTTAATCATGTAATTTGTTTATTTGAGCTTGAATTGATTCAGTCCTTTATATTTTTTATATCTATATCAATATAACATTTAGAAATTAACCCCTTGCCAGTGTAAGGTTTCCTCACAGGATGTAGAGTATCTCTTTATTTTGCTGATTATTTTCTTTGCTGTGCAAAAATTTTTAGTTTGATATCACTCCGTTTGATTGTTCTGTGCTTTAGTTACTTGTGCTTTCTGGGTCGTATTTTTTTTAAAGCCTTACTGGATGTGACTCATGCTTATAATCCTAGCTTTTCAGGAAACAGAGATAGCAGTGTGGTTCAAGATCAAAAAGTTTGTGAGTCCTCAAGTTGGGCTTTGTGGTGCTTGCTTTATATCACAGCTATGCTGCCGTCATAAATAGTACAACCTAGGGTCAGGCTGGCCCTAGGGGAGATTATGAGACCTTATTTGAAAAAAACAACAACAACAAAAACTAAAGCATAAAGGACTGGGGGATGTGGCTCAAGGGATAGTGTACCTTCCTAGCCAGCATAAAATGCTGAATTCAAAACCAGTAGAAAAAAAACTCCTTGCCTCAACTAAAATCATGTAGTTTTCCCCTCATAAATTCTTCTAGTAGTTTTAAACTTCTACTTGTTACATTTAGGTCTATTATCAATTTTGAGTTGATTTTTTAAAACAGAGCATGAACTAAGTGTACGTTTCAATCTCCTGTTTATGGATATCCAGTTTTCATTCACACTTTGTTGAAAAAGTTGTCTCTCCTTGTTGTGTGTACCTTTTGAAGTTTCCATTGTTGAGTACAAGTCTTTTAAGTTATACTGTCATAAAGTGGGAAGCATACGTGAAGTCTGTCATGTACTGTGTATTGAATGACATGGTTATCACTAGCAAGTGCCCTGTGATACTGAATTGTGTCCTGAACTAGCCACCGTGTGTATAAAATGCCATTTGTAATTTGAAGAGCTATTGACAGGAACAATTGAATCGTGAAGACTGAGATGCTTCACAGATATTTTCTAATATACAAAATCAGCCTGTCATTTAAGTAAACTATTGGAAAGTATGGTTTGTCTATAATAAAGTTCCAACTTTCAAGCAAAATTTCTAATTTTGGGAAACTTGTATCTGCCACCAGAAGCTTGACAGTTTTCCAATGAGATCAATGATAATGTTAACAAATGTAATTCTTTTTTATATCATATAATGAAATGTGTCAGTGTTTGAAAGATCTGCATATTTCAGTGAGCCAATACTTTCGACCAGAACATTTCAGACTATCACAAAATGTTGCATAGAGAAAAGATCCATTCTAAGTGCCATGTAGACCATAATTTTCACATAACGGAATGTGAAAAAATTATTGATGTGGTTTCATATTCCATAATGTAACAGACAATTAAATAAACTACCATTTGTCAAGTTTTAATGCAGTGCCAAAAAGTATGTATCTTTTTTTTCATTTTTTGAAAATGTTGTTAAAGTACTCATCCTGTATTATCTTGGTTACTTCATAAGTTGAAGTATATAATAGTACCCATTGCTTCACCCTCAGTAAAGAAACACAAAGAAGATCTCATCTGTTTTCTATACCAGATAATAAAGTGATATTCAAAATTGTGGGAAAGTGAAACTCTTCTTTTTTTTTTTGGGTCCGGTCGTGGGGCCTGAACTCTGGGCCTGGGCGCTGTCCCTCAGCTCTTCAGCTCAAGGCTAGTGCTCTACCACTTGAGCCACAGCGCCACTTCCGGCTTTTTTCTTTTTGCTTATGTGGTGCTGAGGAATCGAACCCAGAGCCTCGAGCATGCAAGACAAGCGCTCTACCACTGAGCCACCTTCCCAGCCCGAAACTCTTCTTTCTAGCTAATATTTATTACTTAGAGACCATATAATGTATGTAATATGGTTTACTATTGTTATTTTTGTTCATTCATTCATTGATTTACTTGCTATGTTGGTACTAGAAGTGGAACCTAGGAGCCGATGCATTCTAAGCACATGCTACACCTCTTTCCCAATTGAGTTAATGGTATTTTTAAAGTGATCTACTTCAATTTACAATGTTGTATTTACAGTTATAGATAAGAGCTTGTTTGGGCATTCAACAATTCTTAAAGAATATCAATGAGTCCTGACATTGAAATGTTTGAAAGCTGCTTGTGAAGAGAAGCACTTCTAAAGTACGTTCTATAGAATGTTCTCCCTTGAGATGTCCTATAGAAATCCAGTAAAGAAGCCAGAAACAAGAGCAATATACAGCAAAAAGATAAATCTGTTCAGAAATGTTATTAGCTATGGCCCCTTATGGAGATTAAGAGTTTTCTCTAACATACTGAAGATCCAAGTTGACTTTCCTTAGCTCTTACTATTTCTTCCTAAGTCATTGACTCTGAAAATATGTTTTTCTTTCACATAAGCTTTGGCAACACCTGTTCTTTCTAATAATGAATGATATCATTCTAAATATTCTCCAAAATGATAGGTTAAAACATGATATCCAATTACTCATTGGCTTCTAAAATGTCTGGTTTCAATTTGAAAGCCAATTACATTTTCCTTCAGAATGGTACTGTCAAAATCATGAGAAGTAAAAATCTTGGCAACTACAGAAAGTGGCTCCACTACATTCTGGCTTTTCAGTTTAAAAACTCAGGTTGCTTATTACTTTTCAATCAACAAGCAAATTCATACAAACCAGTGATGGTAAATATGTGTCCCTAAGAATTACTTTCCCAAGGACACTTTGCTGTAGAATAGAAGACAATTCTATCAGTAGGCAAATGTCTTTCCTTGAAGTGGATGTTCTTCTGGTACGATGTGATATCTTCTTTCCATGTCAGTATTTACTCTGTTACACATACCATTAGATTTGGTTTCCCCAGGAGAATTGGCCACTAGTTAAGGTCTGTTTTTTTTTCTCATATTGTATAGGAGTGTGTGTGTGTGTGTGTGTGTGTGTGTGTGTGTGTGTGTGTGTGTGTGTGTGTATGTGAGTGTACTGGCAGATGGTGACTTACTAGAATTTTCCTTTAGGAACTGGTTTACTGATAGCAATTCCTTATTTCCTTGGAGAAAATTATCCTAGAAAGCAAACTTTGCCAACTCTATGTTTTTACTTCTGAGGAGGGATCTTTACTTAGCCGAAAGCAGAATGTGATTTAAAAATGTACTTATGTAGAGATCTCCAGAGCATTACTTATCCCAACTTGAAAGTCACTAAAGTGTCAAACAAAAACATGGAAATGATTGGAAATTATAGTATATTTATATAACAAAATGCCAAATAGACTTTAAAATTTTGAGTGTTGACAACATTGAGATTCCACCTCACCCCAGTTAGAATGGCTATAATCAAGAAATTTGAAAACAACAAATGTTGGAGGGGATGTGGCCAAAAGGGAACCCTGCTGCATTGTTGGTGGGAATGTAAATTTGTTCAACCACTATGGAAAGCAGTATGGAGTTTCCTCAAAAGACTCTACATAGTTGCAATGGGTCAACCTGTATCCCTATTTAAACAATTTGTTTTTTCTTTTCCAATCCCCAAATTATACCAGCATCAAATACAGTGAAAACAGGGGTTATACCATGGGGGAGGGACATAGAAAGCAACAAAAAAATCATGTGGTACCTTACAAATACGTTATAAACAATAGCAGCAAAGAAAAAAACACTTATGTCCTTATCTTGGGGTTCATTTCACCTAACATCAAAATGAGATGCACAGGATGCTATATCGAAAAACAAATTTTACAATTTAGGGCTGGGAAGGTGGCTCAGTGGTAGAGTGCTTGCCTTGCATGCGTGAGGCCCTGGGTTCAATTCCTCAGCCCCACATAAGCAGAAAAAGCCAGAAGTGGCTCTGTGGCTCAAGTGGTAGAGCGCTAGCCTTGAGCTGAAGAGCTGAGGGACAGTGCCCAGGCCCAGAGCTCAGACCCTATAACCGTTCCCCCCCCCCAAAAAAAATTGAGTTTTGAACACTATTTAAAAAATTGAGATGGTGTTTCTAAGCTATTGTCAGCAGGATAAAATATCAGGATTCATATTGCCATATTTTTTTTCAAAAATGATTGCTCCAATTTATATGTTTGGGAAGCACATCGTCATCTTTGGGAATATTTTCTTTCCATGAATGTTTGCCAAAATTGAATGTTATTTCATTGTATTTATTTTTTAATTTATCATATCCCAGTGTATTTTAGATCTAGTTTCTGCATATCAGAGAGAACATGTGCTATTTGTCTCTCTGAGCTTGTTTTAGTTCTATCCATTTCCCTGCAAATAACATAATTTTATTTTTTCTAATGGCTATGTAAAATTCCATGTTGTATAGGTACCACATTTTGTTAATCCACTCATCTGCTATGGTGCATCTGGGCTCTTTCCATATCTTGGCTAATATGAATAGTATAGCAATGAACATGGATGTGCTGGTGTCTTTATCATATCTTGGCTCATGATGTTCAGGGTAGATGCCCAGAAGTGGTATGGGAAGATCTGTATTTATTCTTTGAAGAACTTCCAGACTTCTGTCCAGAATTTATACTAGTTTACATTCCCAGTAGGGTTCCTTTTAACCCACATCCCTTGCCAACATTTGTTGTTGTTCAGATTCACAATGTTGACCCGTCTAACTGGAGTGAGATGGAATCTCAGACTGGTTTTAATTTGCATTTCCCTTATCACCAGGGATGATGAACATTTCTTCATGTGTTTCTCTGCTACTTGTTATCTTAAAGAAAAAGACTCCAAAATGTTAGGGCAAGATGGATATGTCATTCTAATATTAAGGAGCTGTTCAAGAGGCAGACCAGTAATAGTAATGGGCACTGCCAAAGAGCCTTGGTTCAGTTTACTACCTTGTAGGCAGGGCTTGGCTGGTCTGACTACAGATGGACTAACTGATTAGCAATGCTTGACAACTCCTGGGAGAAAGTTCTAGAGCCAAGGGCTCTGACTGAAATGTAGAAAGAAAAAAAATAACCAAGAAAATTTCATCTCATTAGACTTATTTATAATCTCTTCTTACATATATTATAAATACATTCTATGTTAAAGCTATCTCTGTCCATGTATAAAAGTCTCAGGTGCCCATTTAAAGAGACAGAAGAAAACTGGACACCTGTCAGTCTTGTGTGTTAGAGACTACCATTAGAAAGTTATAGTAGATCATTGAATTGTTTGTTAAGTGATTAAAATTGTCAGTGTAGTGTCTACTTTTCACATCGTTTGCTTAGCCCAGCAATGCAAAAGGCCTATAGAAAGCCTCTGGGCTCTTAAAGCAAGTGAGGGGACTTGGTACCCATCTCTATTCCCTGCCACTCACCATAGATGTGCCAGCCATGCCTGCAGAAACCTTCTGTCATAGTCACACTGCAACTGGGTAGAATATTGAGTGAAATGTCAGACATGTGGCCATGGGAAGACTGAGAAGGCAATATTGTTATTCAAGGAGTTTGCTTCTGGCTTGGGCTCCTGTTTGCATGGAGTAGGCTGGATATCTAATTTCAACACTGCAATTAATTCTTGGGCAAGATGAGAAAAGATGTTACTTGCCACAACTGTTAACTGGGATGTTGCTTCATTAACTCATGTGCTTATTTTCTTCGAAATTTCATCTGACAGCATCTTTTGAGGCCTTTTTTGTTGCTGTTGAATTTTTGCCTTTTAAAAAATCTTTCAACTGATGAAAATGGACAAAAACAGAATTCAGCAAAATGTAAATGAATCACAGCAAATGAGATGCAAGTATGTATTGTGAAGATCTGGAATAGAAATAGAGATATTTGTTCTTCCATTTTAAAGAGAATTATAAAACTTTCCATGGGTTGTCAGAAGTTATGCATTACATTCTCTATTCCCACATGTTTATAGGTGACAAAATGCAGTTTTTAAATGTCGAGGTTATTATTGTGCATCCTGACAGTAAATTAACTGCTCCTTCTAACAGATTTGTCCTGTAACCTTGATATGATCTTTCAACACCTCAGTGAGTTTCTTCTTTGTAAAATAATAAAAATCCAACCTTTAAAGTTTTAACCTCCTTGTATCTTCCTATAGGGCTGTCTCTTATTAGAATTATGATTTCCCAGATGCAAATTTTACAGAATATGTACGTGTATATATTCATATGAAAATATATGCATGTATATTTGTATATTTATATATTTACATATATGTGTATATATGGTATCTGTGTGTATATATATATTCTTACATGATACGTTGGGTTTTTCTGCCAGTCCTAAGGCTTGAACTCTGTGGCTGGGTGCTGTCCCTGAGCTCCTTTTGCTCAAGGCTAGCACTGTATTGTATCACTTTGAGCCACAATACCACATCCAGTTTTCTGGTGATTAATTGGAATTAAGAGTCTCGAGGAGTAACAAAATGATGAGACAAAGGCAAAGGATGAAGTAAAGTACTGTGGTTTGAACTCAGAGTCTCAATCTTGCCGGATCAGTGCTCTCCCGCTTGAGCTATATCCCTTAACCCCCTGTTCTGGCCTTAGTTATTTTAGGGTTTTCTGGGTTTCTTTCTCTTTTTTTGCCTACAGCTGGCCTCAGATCATAATCTTTCCTATCTATGCCTCCCTTGTAGCTGAGATTATCTATATGTACTATCATGCCCAGCTTATTTGCTAATATAGTGGGTGGCCTCACTAGCTTTTTGATTGGGCTTTGAACCGTTATTCTGTCCATCTCTACCTCCGGAGTAGCAGGGATTACAGGAATTTATTACCATATCTGGTCTTTTCATAGGTAGAAGAGTTTTAGTCTTGGCTTTGTAATTATGTAGTGAATTTTTTTAATGTATATATGTTACACTATTTACATCTAGATGAACAGATGCTTCAAATACTTGCACATATCTATTGGAAGCTATGAAATTTCACAATTGTACTTTTCTCTAAGATGTGGAATAATAGCATAAATCTGCCATAGCCAAGTGGTCCTTAGAAACTATTATTGAACTTCAAACTCTAATTCAATTCAAAGCAATTGCTTTTTTTTTTTAAAAAAAAAGTACACTACAAAATCACTAGTGTTCTTTGTTACCGTTGTCTTTCCTTTAATTGTCTCATTTCTGACTCCTAATTTCTGTGGTAAGCAGCCTTAGCTTTCCTCTCCTTGCTTGCTTAGCTTAGAAACAGGGTGAGTGTCTGGATTTCCCTTTAGTCTTTCATTTCTAATCTGTAAGCAGGTTGTTGGTGTCTTCAATGTCACTTTCATCTCTAAAGTTCTGTGTTTATGTCTTCTTGTTCTTTCATGCTGCCTCCATTATAGATTTAACATGAGGATAAAATAAGTGCCATGAAAGTAGTTTGAAAATTGTAATGCAGTATAGAAATTTAAAGTATGATTATTGCTATCTTGTATCATTCTCTTCAAGAGGACTGCATTTTTTCCAGGTATGTATTATCTTAGACATAAGTTTTAAAAATTCTGCAGCCTAGTTAGTGCAGTGTAGGTAACTAAAGGAAGACTTATGGATTAGTTCTTTTCTTTTTTTAATATATATATATATTAAAAATGTTGTACAGAGGGGTTACAGTTACATGAGTAAGGTAATGAGTACATTTCGTAGCAAGCATTGTTACCTCCTCTGTTTTCCTTCTACCATCACTTCCCTCCCCACTTCCCCAACACCTCTCACCCCCGCTACCTAAAGTTCATTTTCAACAGTGTCCTGTATATCTTGTCATCACAGTGGGTCAGCCTGCATCCCATTTGAGCATTCCACAATATTCTTTCCCCTCCAGGATTGATTCTTTTCTTAAGCCAGTGGTGGCTTGCTTTGGAAAGACGTGGCAGGCACTTGAAACTCTTGGTGTAAAGAGTTTACTTTTAGACATTTCATGAAGCCAAAGGACAGGTTGATATCAAGAGCAACCTACAAAGCCATAGCATATGCTTAAAGATGATAATAAGTGATGGCTACAAGCTTTATCAGAGGACTCAGAGGATGGATAGCCTCTGGTTGACTTGGACCACTCTGTTTTTGATTTGTGTTTAAAATTCAAATAGGGTATGTTGAAGGAATTAAGAAGCAAAAGCCAATTGCAAATTTTAAAAATTCCATTTTAAAATTTGTTTTTATGTTTCTTTCTGCCTAGAGCAAACTCCTGCTCCATGTAACAATAACCCCTTGAAATGCCGTTTAGATGGGAAGTGCTGATGTAGCACTAATGATTTTAGAACAAATATGTTTCTTTAATTTCCTCCATCTGCTATGAATAAAAGGATATGAGGAATGAATTCTGGGAGACTTGTAGAGTAAATTGTTTCTTAGAAAAGTTGGGCATATTTTAAAATGTGTGCAGGTGTGAGAGAAGAAGAATTCTTTTTTTTTTTAATTTGGCCAATGATCTCAAAAAAGATGAGAGCTTTGTTGTAACTCAATGGAAATGTCAAGAAGTCTTTTGAATAGTTTTGCCAAGACTCCAGGAGAATATCAAATGACTTAAAGACTCTAAGTTTTATTGTGACACAGTTCTGATGATTCAGATGAAAATTTCTCTATGCATTTGTTTAGAGATTCTAAACCAGCAACAGGGTCAGGATTTTTTGGCTTTTATCTGCAAGTGAAAATCAATCTTTTTATTCCTTGAAGAGTACTCTCTTTTGATTCACTCTACATGTAGAGGAAAGGTGTACATACTATCTCAGATTCCTGGACAATTCTGCCAATTAAAATGGGTACAGTCTTAGTATGCCAGTAATGAAAAAAAGCACGTTGAAATTAGGAAAGCAACCCCTTTGTAATAGCCCCACAAAAAATAAAATACTTAGGAGTTAACCAAAGAGGTGAAGGACCTGTATGACTAAAACTTAAAAAACCTGAAAAAGGAAATTAAAGTAGAACTAAGCAAGTAGAAAAACCTCCCATGCTCCTGGATTGGGAGGATTAAGATCGTGAAAATGGCAATACTGCCAAAGGCTATCTACAAATTCACTGCAATACCTATCAACATTCCAACCTCATTCTTCAATGAAATAGACAATCCAAAAATTCGTATGGAACAATAAAAGACCAGGAATAGCAAAGACAATCCTTCTTAGAAAGAATAGCACTGGAGGAATATCAATTCCAAACTTCAAACTCTACCACAGTAATCAAAACAGCTTGGTACTGGCACAAGAACAGACCTGAGGACCAATGAATAGGACTGAAGACCCAGAAATGAACCCACCTAATCTTTGACAAGGGAGCTGAAGAAATACAATGGAAGAAAGACAGCCTTTTCAGTAAATGGTGCTGACAAAATTGGTTAAACACTTGTAGAAAACTAAAGCTAGATCCGTATATATCACCCTTCACCAGAACCAACTCCAAATGGATCAAAGACCTCAAAATAAAAGCAGACTCCATGAAAACATTACAGGAGGGAATAGGAGAAACTCTAGGGCTTCTTGGCCTAGGCCAAAATTTTCTTAATAGAGACCTAGAAGCACAACAAATCAAAGAAAGGTTGGACAAATGGGACTGCATGAAACTGCAGAGCTTCTGCAAGGCAAAGGACATGGCTAGTAAGATCAACAGAAAGCCCACGGACTGGGAGTAGATCTTCACTAGCCATTCAACGGACAAGAGTCTCATATCTAAGATATACTTAGAACTCAAAAAACTAAATCCCCCAACAACAGATCCTCAAAGAAACAACTGCCCAATTAACAAATGGGCTAAAGACTTAAAGATTTTTGAGACTTCTCTGAAGAGGAAATAAGAATGGCCAATAGACACATGAAGAAATGCTCAACCTCTCTAGCCATAAAAGAAATGCAAATCAAAACATCAAGATCCACCTCACCCAGTTAGATTGTCTATAATCAAGAACTCTAATAGCAACAGATGCTGGAGGGGATGTGGACAGAAGGGAACCCTATTGCATTGTTGGTAGGAGTGTAAATTTGCTCAACCATTCTGGAAAGCAGTATGGAGGTTCCTCAAAAGACTACATATAGAGCTCCTCTATGAACCAGCAATCCCACTTTTGGGCATTTACCCAAAGGATCACAAACAAGGTCATACCAAGGTCATGCCAGCACAACCATGTTTATCGTGGCATTATTTACCATAGCTAAGATATGGAACCAACCCAGATACCCCTCAGTAGATGAATGGATCAAGAAAATGTGATACACACACATACATACACACACACACACACACACACACATACACATACACACACACACACACACACACACACACACACACACACACACACACAATGGAATTCTATGCTTCTGT
>NW_012267228.1:21668522-21747500 GCF_000151885.1 Dipodomys ordii
CACACACACACACACACACATACACACACACACACACACACACACACACACACACACACACACACACAATGGAATTCTATGCTTCTGTCAGAAAAAAATGGCATTGCCTGTTTTGTTAGGAAATGGAAAGAGTTGGAAAAAGTCATATTAAGTTAAGTAAACCGGGCCCAAAGAAACATTGGTCCCATGGTTTCCCTTGTTTGCAGTGACTACTAGTACATGTCAAGGATAAGCAGAGTATGTCAAAGGCTATGTACATACAACCATATGAGATAATGTTAAGCAAAATGCACCCAAGACAGGGACACAAGGGTTTTTTTTTGTTTTGTTTTGTTTTTCTTTCTTGCTAGAGTTTTTAATGTATTTACAATACATTATGTGATTCTTTTGTTTCTATTGTATGTCCCTCCCCCATGGTATAACCGGTTTTCACTGGATTTGATGCTGGTGCTCTGCACCTTGTATATCTCTTTTTGTAATTTGGGTAGGGGAAGGGATATTGCGGAACACTTAAATGAGGATGCAGACTGACCCATTGTGACAATGAGATGTACATGACACTATATTGAAAATGAACTTTACAATGTTGGGGGAGGAGTTGGTGAGGTGGGGAGGGAAGTAATGGTAGGGGAAAAACAGGAGGAGGTAACAATGCTTGCTATGAAATGTACTCATTACCTTATTCATGTGACTGTAACCCCACTATACAACATTTTTACAATAAAAAATTAATAATAAAAAATAAAATGGGTACAGTTTTAATCTAAAAAGTGTTTGAGGTCATTCGCTAGAACACATGGTCGATCTTGATATATTAAATATATATGCATATATTAAATATGCATATATTAAATCAGTGTTTACATAAGAAAAATGAAAGAAATACCAATATTTATAAAAAGATTACTAAAGATGCACCACTTGTGAAAAAGGCATGAGGCCCACGTGGTTTTACAGTCGGATCCAAGCTTTGCTTATACACTATAGAGGAACTGGGAATGGGCCTCAACTAACTGCACAAATCTATTGTTACTTTTGTTTCAAAAAAACGGATATATACGTGTCTAAAAGGATATTTTTACCTCAATTTCATACTTTTGTAAAACTATGTAGTTTAAAATACAGATAGCTAGGTCTGCTTATGAAAATATAAAGAAATGTCTGAAAAAGAGTTTACTGCAAAACTTGCAAATTGGATCAGACTTGAAACCTTATCTATACCATTAATCATATGAACACATGAAATAAAATAACAATAATGACATAATTATGTCGACATATGCTATCTGAGTTTCCTGGGGCTCCCATAGAAATGACCAAACTAGTTAACAAGACAACTGACTTTCATTTTGCATCAGCTGTGGAAACTTGCGATTTAGGGGAAAATAAAAAAAGGTGCCAGCAGCGGCATGCTCTTTCTGTGCTGGTTCTGAGGGGTGATTCGTCCTGGCCTCCTTCTACATGCTCAGAGCTGCCAGATGTCTGTGGCATTCCTGAGCATGTGGACGTGCCATTCCTGTCTTTGCGTCCATCATCACCTGGCTTTCTCCCTGATATCTGTTTTCTCAAGTACACCAGTCATTAGATAAAGACCCACTGTAGTCTATCCAGTATTAGGTCTGACTCATTTCTTAGTCTGAAGTAATTACATCTGGGTAGCCATAAATTGAGGGGGGGGCCTTCTGTTCGTCCCAGAATACAAGCCAACAATTTGATACAATTGACTAGAAGTTTTTATGACATTATAAACAAAAGAAGCATAGGACATCAGCTAAAATAGAGTATTTAGAAAAATCTACTGTGGCTGGGCACCAGTGACTCACACCTGTAATCCTAGCTACTCAGGAGGCTGAGAGCTGAGGATTGTGGTTCAAAGCCAGCCCGGGCAGGAAAGTCAGTGAGACTCTAATCTCCAATAAACCACTCAGAAGTGGCTCTGTGGCTCAAGTGGTAGAGCACTCGCCTTGAGCTGAAGAGCTGAAGGACAGCACTCAGGCCCAGAGTTCAAGCTCCATGACCAACCAAAAAAAAAAAAAAAGAAAAAAAAATCTACTGTGAAACATTCCATTACAAATTTAAATAGAAAGTCTGTTCATACTAAAGTAGGAAAATTGCAGAGGTATGTCAGTATGGTTTCTTAGTACTGTATAACAGATTCTGCCTGTTGTCATTAAATTGAAACACAAGCAATAAAACTATTGGAAAATATGAAAGGCTTCATTTTGTGTAGTGATGGGATTATATTCCTGGAAAAATTAAGACTCTATTCCACACTGTTACTGGTAATAAATAAATATGTAAGCTGGATGGCCGTAAGATAAATACATAAAAATTAAAGCTTTTCTTTATGATCTTAATAATCAGCTAGATTGAAATAGAAAAAAATTACAAAATATGTGAAATGTAATTCATAATGGAAGATTATAAAATACCAACAATTTTTTCAGAATTATTAGTTATCAGAACATCATACTTACAAAGTAATGAGATTTTGCTCTGACTGGCAAGAGTCCAAAGCATATACTTTCCAGTATATTGCAGAGTACAAGAAAATCTGCATATATTTCCTGATACACTCTTGTAGTGCAATGTGGCAATATTGACTGAAAAGCTTAACAATGTTCTACTTTCTGGTGTAACCAAACCACCACTGGAAAGTACAAAGTAATTGTAAAGGTGATAATTGTAGAGATGTATGCCTGATGTTCATTTCAGCTTCATTTACAGTGTTTAAAACAATTGTAAAAACAAAATGCTGAGAAAAGGACAAAGAGGAAAGGAAAAAAAATGACTCTGGCTTTTACAAATAATTTAATTGAATTCATCTTGCCATTTCTATGGGCAATTCAGGGTAGTTTTTAAGCTATGTAACAGCGATACACACAAGACAATATGTTGGAAATGATCTGTACAACTTGGGAGTGGGGATTTGGATGAGGGAAAGAGGGAGAAAAATGAGGGAAGAGTAACAAGTTAGATAAGAAATGTACTCACTTCCTTACTTATGTAACTGTAAACCCTCTGTACATCACCTTGACAATCAAATTGAAATAAAAAAATAAAGATGAGAGCACCCCAAAATTGTTAATAGCTGTATTCATAAACAATTGAATAGTTGAACAAAGCCACTTACAATTTTAGTACATGATAAATATAAATGGAGTTATGAATTTCAGTTGATAAGAAGATTAAAAAGTTAATACCTAAATTTATGTAGGATATTTAATATTTCTACCAATGGCATAGAAAGGTATTTAGTTGATTAGTGTATAAGGTAGAATCCAGTTGGTATAGAGTATGATATAATTTTATGGTACATTTATGTATTAAGATAGATAAGTTAATAGTATACATTCCAACATGCTAGCAGTAGCTTGCACACTCTTTCTCTCTTCTTTCTTTCTTTCTTTCTTTCTCTCTCTCTCTCTTTCTTTCCTTCCCTCCTTCCTTCCCTCCTTCCTTCCTTCCTTCCTTCCTTCCTCCCTCCCTCCCTCTCTCCCTCCCTCCCTCCCCCTTCTCTCTCTCTCTCTGTCCCTCTTTCTTCCTCTCTTTCTTCCTTTCTTCCTTCTTTCCATCCTTCCTTCCTTCCATCCTCCCTCCCTCCCTCCCTCCCCCTTCTCTCTCTCTCTCTGTCCCTCTTTCTTCCTCTCTTTCTTCTTTCCATCCTTCCTTCCTTCCTTCCTTTCTCTCTTTCTTTCTTTCTTTCTCTCTTTCATGCTGGTCCTGGGGATTGAAGTCAGAACCCCTGATTTTTTTTTGGGGGGGGGATTAATTGAATATGAGTCTCATGGACCTTTCTACTGGCTTAGATTTCAGGTGTGAGCCACTAGTGCCTGGAAGATTATCACGTATATTTTAGTATTTTTTTATACTTTTTGAAATTTGCATAGTGAAAAAAGTCATTTTTTACAAAGTTGTAATTTCAATTAAAAAATTAGAAATGTCATCAAAGTTTAAGAATGGAAGTAATTAAACAATATGAAAAATTCCAGACTCAGTAATTATATGTATATATACATATGTATATATGTATATATATATATATATATAAAATCACGTATTACTATTTAAATAGTCTCACAGTGCACTACATTAGTTCATAATCAGAGCTTTAGAGGGTACTGGTAAGTTTTTAGTTTTTTTTTTTTTTAGTCTGTTTTTACTTAAATATCTGACCTTTGTGAATTAGCTCTCCTGCCACAGGTAGTTTAACAAAGGATTCTTCACTAACTTTAACTTTATCTTGTTTGAGGATGAGGTTTGCAGTTTTTCTCCTGGGAGTAAATTCCATCCTGTTTCTTGTTCCTAAGCACTTATCTCAGAAGCAGCATACCTTTCTGATAGAAGGCAAATGTCATGACTGAAGGCAGGGGACAAGGGCCTGATTGATATTCCTAAAATGCCTTTTGTGTTCCAGAAGCCAAATCTGCATTCTTTTCAGTAGTGCAGAATGTCAGTACAAATGCTCTATCTACTCTGAACCTGCAGAAGAAAATATAAATAAGTAAAACCCCAAAAGCTACGTTCCACTTCTTTATTTAGAGTTTGCGTTGAGAACAGCAAGCTCTATGTTAAAGGTCATCCAATTTCAACTAGCAGATGGATGAGGAAAAAAATGACTCTGGCTTTTACAAATAATTTAATTGAATTCATCTTGCCATTTCTATGGGCAATTCAGGGTAGTTTTTAAACATTGATCCATAATTATCTTTCAGAGTGGTTAGTATTGTTAGGCAGATGTGTAATTCTTCACGTATATACAGGAATAAGAGAACATCCATTTTACTACTTGATTATCTTTCCCTTTTCTGTGCAAATAAGTGCACATTATAAAAGACAAATGATCACTTTAAGAAAAAGAAACAAATTAGTTGGGATTTTTTTTTTTTATCACATTTCTCATTGACTTAGGCCTGGCTTTCTTAGGCGTGGCTAGGTTTATAAAGGTCAGCTCCGTTGCCTTCCTGTCAGCACATTTTTGTTTGTGTCCATGTGTAGCATGTTTGTGTTTATGCCACTTGGATGTAAGGATCATGGGAGAGAGGATCACAAACCACAAACTCCAATTTATCCTATTAATAGAACATAAAACTAAGAATAATTAAGGCTTTAAGAATGTATTGTATTACTGGTTTCATTTCCTGTTTGTCTTATTTCAAGCATTTGTAATATAATTGTGCTTTCTGATTGTGTTAAGTTTGCCAGGTAAAAATCAGAGAAAGGATGAATTCTGAGAAACAATGAATAGTAATTTTTTTTAGTTGCAGAATATCCCAGGTAATATATTAGAGAGGCACCTTAGAATAGCACATGCTATTGAAATACAGTTATAAATATAATTTATGTAGGAAAACCATATAAGACACACATGCAGAGTTTAACAAATAATTTCAAATGAACACCTGTTTATCCAGGTTGAGGCACAGAGAATTTGCAGCTCCCGCAGCTGTCCCCAGAAAAACCATGCTGCTATCAACTGACTCTGATTCTATTAGAGGGAATCTCCCTCTATGCTTTGAAATAATTATTTCCTTTCATTTATTGATGCTTTATCATCAGTTTAGGTACCTGCAATTACAATGAGTTTTGCGCTATTTTGGTTCTGTACAAATGAAATTACACTGTATGCATCTTTAAAGAGACACTATTTATAATTTAATCCTGTTGGGGGCAAATAGTGATGTTTCTCCACTAAATCCTGAAATAGTATTGTTAAGCTTTAAGATGTTTAAGGTTTTAGTGTAGGTAAGACTGAAAGGTAATTATTTAAAAGAAACAGCTGCTGAGCCCACTCATGTTAATGGTACCATAAATATTTGCATTTTTTAATACTCTCACCCTCAAAATTTCTTTTCCTATGTCTCGTTGATTTTCTAGAATTGTGGCCAATGCAGTGATATTTTCATCAGGTTTCTGTTATAGGATATCAGAGGAGTAAATCACGTCTTCAACCTAAGGTCATAATGTACAGCAGTAAATGGATAAAGAGCCTTTTGATTTATTATTCATGTAGATAACAATACTGAGAATGTCTAAGGAACATTCCCTTTTATGTCGTAAATTTTATCTGGTGACATTTAAAAAATGTCTTCCAGAACCCAGCCCTCTGATCCGTGGACTCTCTTTCCTTTTGTTAATGGCCCTGCATTTTGCTCTCCTCTTCTCTCTACCTCCTAATTGCTGAGGATGGCACATTTTCCAGGTTGCTTTGAAGAGCCACCATCAAGAACAAGAACAATAAAAAGCTATTTAAAACCAGATTTCTGGATGTTCTAGGAAATAGGCAATTTCAAATAGCAAGCACTTGAACCCAGGAATGATTTATTATTCATTTGGCTGCAATGAATATTCATATGTTTGCAATGTTAAATTAAAATTACTGAGATTTTTATTTACCCTAAAGCAGTACGGGGAGTTATGTCCTTAAAACTTGAATTTTCTGAAATTCACTTTTCAAGGTGTACTTGAAAGTTCTTTTTCATTTAGATGAATCTTTCAGAATGACTTGGTTTAATTGTGTAGATAATGCATATGAAACATTTGTAAAACGGTGCTGATGTATTTTATGCGAAGGCACATTTTTGTATACAGTTAAGGGTTTTCCCCTCCCTCCCTCCCTCCCTCCCTTCCTTCCATCCTTCCTTCCTTTCTTGCAGCAGGAGATTTTAATTTTTAAAATCTCAGCCATGTAAAATAGCTAGAGTTACTTTGTTTTAATGGAGGGTAGGGTTAGGCCCTGTGCTCCTCCTCTCCACTCCTCCACGTGCTCACACGATCACTACAGAGCCCTTGGGTTTTCCATGATCATAGTTTCAAAAATCATTCCTGTAAAACTGAATCGTTTATCAAATATATTATGTGCCAGAGACCGTTCTAAACACTCAGAAAATATGAACTCATGTAATTATCAAAGTAACCTTTATAATGGTTATTACTATCACTCCCATTTTACAGATAAGGGATCTTTATAAGAATTACCACAACTGATCCTTTTAAGGCAACTAGTGAAATAACCAGATCTTCCCTGACCTACAGATGCAGGAAATGAGATGTAAAGGTATACAATGTTTCTGTGAGGTGAAAGGTCATCGTGGGAGCCCTGACTGTTGGACTCCAAAGCCCATACTTTTGTAGGTGTCTATGAAAGTGAAAGCAATTTGAGTATCACTAAAGATTTGTGATAATTTGCAGTGTGGCTCAAATAGTAGAGTATCTGTTTCACAAGTGTGAGGCCCTGAGTTGAAGCCCCAGTAACACAAAAACAAATGATGGCTTTTCATTTTCTCTCACATCCAGTTCAGACATGAAAAGGCCAAGGAAAGTGTGAGTATTCTGAGGAACAAGAACACAATTCTGCTGAGCAGGATAATGTCCAGAGGCAGCTGTAAATTCAGCATCATTGTTCTTCTTGCCAGTGTTTCAATTATTCCCACCTCTCTTTCCATTCCTCCTCACCACAGGTGGCTTAATTTCCTCATTATTATTTGTAATTCTACTATGCAGTGTTATCAAATAATTATGTTTATTTGACATAGGACTAGTGGTTTTCCTCCCAGGCCCATCTACATTTTAACTTTTCATAGCTAGAAGTAAAAAGTCCTTATTCAGTTTGATGGTTAACTGGGAGAAATATTGAATTGTGGGGCTGGGAAGGTGGCTCAGTGGTAGAGCGCTTGCCTTGCATGCCTGAGGCCCTGGGTTCGATTCCTCAGCACCACATAAGCAAAAAGAAAAAAGCCAGAAGCAGTGCTGTGGCTCAAGTGGTAGAGTGCTAGCCTTGAGCTGAAGAGCTGAGGAACAGCACCCAGGCCCAGAGTTCAGGCCCCATGACTGGACCAAAAAAAAAAAAAGAAAGAAATATTGAATTGTGTTGCAGACTTTTTCAGTGCTGGTCTACTGAAACACCTGCTTTTAGAATAGTTAAGTGCAATATATAAACATGAAACTGTTTCTACAGAAGGCGCAGTGAGGAGCCTGATGGTGTATTATTTAGTGCTGATGAATGTATGGATTAGTGCTGTTAATTAAACCTGTGTATTGCAGAATTATTTTAGGAGATCAGTTGAAGAATACTAGGTACAATGTGGCCTTCGGTATTGGTGAAGCAGAAGGCCTGCTATGAACATTTATTCTTTTACAGAGGTAAAGCCTTAGACTTAATATAACTTTGCACCTTAGTGGCTGTCCTCTTGGATAAAATCTTGTATAAACATAGTTAATGAGTAGGAAAATACTTACATGGTTATATCAGAATATATGGAAAGCTTACTCCCACTCCTTCACATTTATAGAGAGAATACTTACTCCTTTCTGAAGGAAAATTACTATTATACAAAAAAATAGATAAGTCATATTGTTTTTATTAGTGACATTTATATTTATACATATATATATATATATATATATATATACACACACACACTTTGGAAACTCTTCCCACTTTATAAAGGTATGATTTCATGTGTTTGTGTTCACTTATAAGGGAGTAAGTTAGGAGGAGCAGCATCTTGCTGAAGAAGGGACTGAAGAGTGCCTGAAGTTAAATTGATAACTGGCCAGTAAGCTCTATTATATTTTCTCCAATTTTCTATAATAACACTCAGGAAAATGTGTATGAAAAAGGCACTGCCACTAAATTAGTTTTTATAATCAATTAACAGATTACTGTAGAGAGTTTTAGTAAAAAGAAGTTTGATGGAAACAATCAAGAATTTCAACTGATGATACCTTTGTGTTGTTACTAGAAGAAGGTAAGATCTTTAGTCCTTTGCTTGCTAACCTTTAGAAACATGCAGACACTAGTCTGAAAAGTGAGCAAGTCCTATTAAGTTTAGGTACATTTTTTGGAAGCATAAAAATGAGTAGAGAGTTGTTCTCGACATTTCATGTAAAGAATGTAAGAAATGGTTGATCAAGCATTATTTTTCTATGGATTCCATGATAGTTGCTAAGATTTTGTAACTCAATACTGCACAGATATTATTTTTGTAGCTCTGAGAGTCAGAAATCTGAAACAGATGTCACTGGGCTAACATCAAGGTATTGCCTGAGCTAGATTCCTTTCTGGAGTTTCTAGAAGAGTCTTGCCCTTTCCACCTTCTAGAAATGACCTGAATTCCTTGACTTGTACCTCCTACAAAGCCAGCTTTCATCCTTAAAGATGGTTAGTAGTCAATGAAATCTTTCTCATCATTTTTATTCTTCTACTTCTTTGATATTGAACATGTTGGTGATAATCTCATTATAAGGTCAGGTGATTAGCAACTTTATTTATATTTTCTTCTTTAATTCACTTTTACAGCCTAGCGTGGGTGGCTCATGCCTGTAATCCTAGCTACTCAGGAGGCTAAGATCTGAGGATCGTGGTTCAAAACCAGCCCAAGCAAGAAAGTCTGTGAAACGCTTATCTCCAATAAACCACCAGAAAATCGGAAGTGACACTGTAGCTCAAGTAGTAGTGCGCTAGCCTTGAGCTGAAGAGCTGAGGGACAGCGCTCAGGCCCAGAGTTCAAGCTCCATGACCGACAAAAAAAAATTCACTTTTACCCCCAAATGTAACAGATTGTAGGAATTAAGATGGAAACATGTTTGGAAGGCCATAACACAGTCTACTAAATAGGGATGCAATGTTTTTGGAGGTTGTCTGACAGTATCAATCATAGTGAAAGCACAATTAACTATTCTGGAAGGGATCCTGAGAACTCTTGCTTTGCTAGTGAGATTGGATCTAGGCAGTGGTACTAGAAGATTCTGCTAGTCAAGGAAGTTCTACATGTTAGAAAATCTGCTAGAAGGTTGGAATTGACATAAAAGTTTTATGAACTTACAATCTAGCTATGGAGGATTCAAGTGACACCAAGACAATATTTTTTCTAACTTTCTTGGGAAGTGCTGGCTCTTTCATACTAGACTACAATTTTTTAAAATCAAGATGGACAAAGGGCAGGAAACAGTATCTCAGAGATTTAGAGTGGAAGTTTCTAAGATAATTTTCTACAAATAAAGAAGAAATATTGTAGAAGTTTGGCATCCTCAGTAGCATCAGGAAACAGAAAAGGAAATGAGAGGTTAAATTTAGATTACAAAGAACAGAATAATTGATAGGAAAACATGGTAAACAAACCAGAATTTCATAACAGAGTGAAACTTACTAGAAGGCTGAAAACAATATTAGCATTGAAAACACCGCTATTGGAGGAGGAGAATTGTTATGATCAAATGAAATGAAAACCACAAGTACCAAAATATTAATTAAATGAATGAAAAAAATGTTAAAATGTGAAAGACAGAAAACATAGACTCAAACACCTAGAAGCAATATAAGAATTATAGAATTCTTGAAGAGGAAAGCAATTAGAACACAAGAAGTAATTAAGTAATTAAAAACTCTTCTGACTTAGAAGCTCAGAAAGCTGAGATCTAAGAATCACAGTTCAAAGGCAGCCTAAACTGTCTAAGGAATCTTTAGCTTCAATTAACCACCCCCAAAAATGCAGGAGTAAAGCAGTGGCTAAAGTGATAGAATGCCAGCCTTGGGTAAAAAACAGAAAGAGTCCAGAACCTGAGTTCAAACCCCAGTACCAAAATATAAATAGATGGATAGATAGATAGATAGATAGACTCTTCTGAGCCAAAAAATAAATAAATCCAAACACCAGAAACTGAAAGAGCTTTTATGTCCAAGGCAAGATCCATGCCAATTGTTTCCCACCATTTCAGCTTCTTGAGAATAACTTCTTCAAACTCTTTTCAGTAATTAAAGTTGAAAAAAATTCTTTATGCACATGAGGAAGAAAATAGTTAACATTACAAAGGAGTAACAATCAGACTTGTTTGGTCTTTTAAAATAACAGACTATATGACACAAAATATTGTATTAAAATATGTAAAACTCACTTCTAAGTTTGGGAGCATATATTCCAGGACTTACAATTGAAACAAATTGTCTTTCATTTGTGAGGGTGAGAGAAAGGAATCCCCTAATATACCAGAGAAAGAAAAAAGTAACACCTCTTCATTTAGTGGCATTAGCTTTTCATCTTGGTCCATGATATCTAATGTGGGGTACAGGGTGCCTCAGTATCATCATGATTTGGAAGTTTGGTGGGTGAGCACATGAATTGAATACTGGGGAGGAAGCATAGCAGTCCATGTGGTTACTTTGTTTCTAAATTCTATTATTCTAATTGTTTCTATATTGTTTTTTTTAATGTCTTGAAGTAATTGTACAAAGGGGTTTCAATTCAACATTTTAATTCAACATGTCAGGTTATAGGTACAGTGCATCTTGATTGATGTCAGTCTCTCAGAGATTTTTTTTTAACACACTAATTTTTAGGAAGTAGTAGCCCAAGTAACTGAGAAGGAAGTCGAAGTTAAGAAGTCTGTATCAGGAAGTAAATGGGAGTAATCGATTGATCATTAATGATAAAACCAATTAAAATAAAATGAGACTAAAATGATTGTAAATGTTAATTTTCATACGAGTCCCAAACCAAGATCATATTTTAACAAGGTTCAGAAAATAAAATTGTGACCAAGGCTCATTTTCTTACATATAGATCGAAAGATTGTAAACATTTGAAAGTTTAAAATGTATTCATTTAAAAATAAATAGTAATATACCAGGCGCTACTATTAAAACTGAAGTAGGATATGTGACTTCTAAATCAACAGAGAGGAAAAAAAAAGTACAATTGCCAAATATTTGAAGCAAAGTAAAACAGTGAGGCATAAACTACATAAAGCCTAAAATAAGATTATACAGGTACAGCCAAACATATCATTTATGCCAATACAAATTGTAAACTCCTCTTGTGGAAGAAAAAGCAGATAATTTGACTAAATAGTCTATGTAAATATTGATGTTCAGTAAGAGTATATTACATACTTGCAAAAAGTCATTGTGTGAGAAACATTATCCTACGATTATGTCTTACTACCACCATATAGCACTACTTGAATTTGAGAAATGTACTCAGCCTATCTACATTTGAATTTCCTTATACATAAATCAGGAATGATAGCCTGCTTATATCTCACATTGTGACAAAAAATACGAGTGTGAGAGCTTATAATGAAGCTGAATCTCATTGTGAAGGTATTTATTGAACCAGTCCATTTAAATTCTCTCTATTGACTTTCCATTTCAGCTAAAAAGCAAATTTTTCCATAGATTTTTTTTTTTTAGTAAATGAATGAAGAGAGGAAGGTGGAAATGCAGACAAGAATCCTATTTATGTCCTACAAATTTAAGAAGAGTGAAGGAAGGGGTGGGAAGGGAAGGAGAGGGATAGTTGAGAATGCTGAAGGAGGGTATTATTAATCAAGATATCTTCATAGACTGCCTTGTTAAATAGCAACTCATGTACAACTAAAGAAAATAATCAAAAGTAAAAAAACCACAAAAGCAATGTATTATCATATTTTAAAAAGATAGACAAGAACTATCAGGTAAAAAAATGAAGCAAAAGGTATTTTTGACAATATTTTTGACAATACTTCCACAAATTGAAAAATGTTCAGTGTGTTCAAGAAGTTTATATTTTTAAAAAAGTGGACTTTACAATGAAGATAATGTCCATTCTGAATTTCTGACATAATAAGAACCTCAAAATATATGAGACAGGGGCTGGGATGGTGGCTCAGTGGTAGAGTGCTTGCATTGCATGCCTGAGGCTCTGGTTCGATTCCTCAGCACCACATAAGCAAAAAGAAAAAAGCCGGAAGTGGTGCTGTGGCTCAAGTGGTAGAGTGCTAGCCTTGAGAAACTTTTGTGAAGAGGAAAGAAGAATGGCCAATAGACACATGAAGAAATGATCAACTTCTTTAGCCATAAAATAAATGCAAATCAAAACAACATTGAGATTCCATATCAACCCAGTTAGAATGGCTATAATCAAGAAATCTAATAACAACTGATGCTGGAGGGGATGTGGACAGAAGGGAACCTTACTGCATTGTTGGTTGTTTAATCACTTTGGAAAGCAGTATGGAGGTTCCTCAAAAGACCACATAGAGCTCCCCTATGACCCAGCAATCCCCCTTTTGGGTACTTACCCAAAGGATCACAAAATAGGCCATACTAAAGCTACCAGCACAACTATGTTTATCATAGCATTATTCACCATAGCTAAGATATAGAACCAACCTAGATGCCCCTCAGTAGATGAATGGATCAAGAAAACGCTATATACATACAATGGAATTCTATGCCTCCATCAGAAAAAATGACACCCCATTTGTTGGGAAATAGAAAGACTTAGAAAAAATTATATTAAGTGAAGTAAGCCAGGGCCAAAGAAACATAGATCCTGTGGTTTCCCTTATTTGCAATAACTAGTATATGTCTAGGACAAGCAGAAGAGGTCAAAAGCGATGTATATATGACCATATAAGATGATGTTAAGTGAAATGAACCCCAAGATAGGGACACAAGAGGTTTTATCTTTCTTGCTGTTGTTTGTAATTTATTTATAATGTACTATGTGATTTTTTTTGTTTCTTTTGTATGTTCTTACCCCTGATTTCACTGTATTTGAGTCTGGTGCCCTGCATCTGTGTATACGTTTTTCTAATTTGGGGAGGGGAAGGGAAATAAGAAAATGCTGAAGTAAGGATACAGGTCGACCCATTGTAACAATGAGATGTACAAGACACTATGTTGAAAATGAACTTTGCAACTTTGGGTGGGTGTTGGGGAGGGGGGAGGTAGGGATGGTAGGGGAAAAACAAAGGAGGAGGTAACAATGCTCCATAGGAAATATACTCATTACCTTACTCTTATAACTGTAACTCCTCTGTACAGTATCTTTACAATAAAAAAATATATACTAAAAAGAAAGAAAATAAACAGCAAACAAAATTGATAAAAGAACTGTTATGTGAAATTTTAATTCACTTTCATTGATCTTTCTTGGGTCAACTATACACAGAATACATGGAGTATTTTAATAATCTAATAGAGATGGTTTAATAAATATTTATTGAATTTTGTTCTCTAGAAATAATACACTTTCATTTTAAGTAGACATGAAACACTTAGAAAATATTGATCACGTATAATACTGTGAATAAACTGTATTAAATTAAGAAATATACAGTGTTACCAGCAATATGCTCTGTGTACAGTGAAATAAAACTAGAAAGTAATTCAAAAAGTTTAAATGGAAAGCTCAACATCTTGGAAAACAATAATTACAACAACAACAAAAAGATACCAAGCAAAAACCTTAAGAACTTTACATTCAACTAGAAACTAAACTATTATAAACAGGTAGGGAACAAAAACACCTTGTGTCCATATTGTAAATGGCCAAAGCTGATATGTTACTATTAAAAATGAATAGCAAAATTTATCTGTAGAAACTGAAGTCATGTGTTAATAAGTATAAACTAACAACCAACAAATAATACCAATTCAATAAGCTAAAAGCAAGAAGAACTTATCTCACATATAGCACAATAACTTCCAGAGGCCTGTGACCAACTATATCACTCATGGTAATATTGGAAATACTCTCCTCACTGTCAGAAATGAAGTGAGTATGGTTGGTATTACTGTAACTATTCAACTTCATAGGAGCCATTATACCACATGATGCCAGACAATAAAACTAGGTAAAAAAGAAGTGATAAAAATATGAGAAAGACATAAACTAATACTACTTACAATGTGATTAATTTCCCTCAAATATCAGAGAAACTGAATTAAACTGGTAGAGTCCAGTAGATCTTATTAAAAATACCAGTACACCTCTAATACATTTTTAGGAGATACAAACTGACAGGATTTACAAATAAAGTAAAACAGATTGAGTATTTATTTTAGTTAGGTGCAGGTGGCTCAATCCTAGCTATTCAAGAGGCTAAGATTTTAGGATTATGGCTGTAAACCAATCAAGGCAAGATAAGATAGTGATGATGTGACAAAGCAAGCAAAATATTTGCATAATTTGAGCAAACAGGAAGAACTAGGAGGAGGAGGTGTGTGTGTGTGGGGTGTGTGTGTGTGTGTGTGTGTGTGTGTGTGTGTGTGTGTACATACACTAACAACAGGCTAAATTTTTTCCAAATATAGAAAATACCAAACTATAGGAGGTTTAAGATGTTTTAGGAAAGATAGTTTGTCTTAACAAACCAAAGAAAGAACTAAAAAATCCACATCTAGCCTAATTGGTTAAATCAAAAGTTACAGCAAGAAGCCTCTATGGTTTAGGGAGGTTAGAGACATTTTATACCAGGGAACAGATCTAAAAATTATTCTAGAGTCTCAAATAAAAACTCTTCAAATCAGAAGATCAATGTACTGGTTTTCTCTAGACTTCAATATCTAGCAAATATAGAACTTCATTAGGGAACATAAAATTAAGATTGTTTTGAGATAAAAATCTAACAAAATACGTTGTTAGCTAACTTCAATATAAGAAATGTTAAAGAATTTCTGAAACATAAAAGAAAATGTTACCAAATAATTACAACATAATGAAGAATAATATGAATAATAGAAATGATAAATAAGTGTGAAAGGAAAAATGTAACCCAGGCAGAAAGTAACCCAAAAGAAAGGAACTCAAAAGACCACACGGACAGAAGTCAAGTAGAAGAAAAGATTTATGGCCAGCAGAGCTGACAAAGCCAAGTTCTCATGAGGAAAGGGAGAAAATGGTACCATAGATGTGTGTGTGTGTGTGTGTGTGTGTGTGTGAGAGAGAGAGAGAGAGAGAGAGAGAGAGAGAGAGTGTGTGTGTGTGTGAGAGAGAGAGAGAGAGAGAGAGAGAGAGAGAGAGAAACACACACACACACAGAGAGAGAGAGAGAGAGAGAGAGAGAGGAGAAATTGAGAAGGTGATTTTAAACCCTGGGGTTTGATCTTGGGGCCTTGTTCTCGTACTCTTGTATTTAGTGCTCTACCACTGACACTAACTACCACTTCCATCATTTTTACTCTTTAAATGTAAAGAGAAGTAAATTATAAATAGGAATCTCACAGACTTTTCTGGCCAGGCTGGCTTAGAATCTCAACTTCTTGAATAGTTAGAATTACAGATGTGAGACACCAACACCTAGCTAAGAGGGAGATTTCTTCCTGGTAAAGGGGTTAATTAATAACACAGCCTAAATATTTACTCAGAAATCTAACAGAGCTTTAAAATACAGGAAACAAGGTAGGACTTGTTTTACTTTTCCAAAATTATGTAATGAAAACATATTGAAAAAGTGTAAGAATTTTACAATGAAGGACCTGTGCATCAATCTCTTGATGTCTAACATTAATATAATTTTATACTTATGTCACATTTCTGCCTGTCTGTTTACTTTCTTTCTTTCAATCACTTCATCAGATGCAGTGATTCTGGGACAGACAGACAGACAGACAGACAGACAGACAGACAGACAGACAGACAGACAGACAGACAGACAGACAGACAGACAGACAGACAGACAGACAGAACAGACAGACAGACAGACAGACAGACAGACAGACAGACAGACAGACAGACAGACAGACAGACAGACAGACAGACAGACAGACAGACAGACAGATAGATAGATAGATAGGATAGATAAGATAGTTTTAGAGATGGTATGCTCTGATAACACTACTTCCCACTGATCCAACAATTAGTACTTTTCTGTAGTGTTTTCTTTTATATATTTGGCTTGGGTTTACATTTCCTTAAGATAAGGGTCTTTGGATAAAGAAGAACACTAAAGCTTTCCTTGGGACAATGTGAGATAAATCCACTCTTTAGGACTGCCTTCATATTACCCAGAAACTGACCACATATATGGTCCTTGAAGATGTTGATAGTGGTGGCTTTGGTAAGCTTGGGCCCATCTTTCATTTTAATTTCCTTCACATTCTTGCCCATATGACTCACTGTGTCTTGTTAGATACATGAAAATAGGCAAAGCTTTTATTCTGAGTAAAATACTGCATGTTTTGGGCACTCTTGTGCAAATATGGTACAATTTGGACACGTCTCCTGATTCTTAGGTAGGATAATTACCAACTAAAATAGGGCGAGTTTGCTACCAGCATCCCCCAAGACTGTTGATTAATTAGAACAAGTCTCCAAATTCCTCTGCTTAATCTAATTTTTACTCTCTGACATCTCTCAGCTTGGAAATACCAATTTTGAAACATTGCTTGTTTTTAAATTAAAACACATGAAGTTTGAAGTCACTCTGGAGCCGGGTGCCAGTGGCTCACACCCGTAATCCTAGCTACTGAAGAGGCTGACATCTGAGGATCGAGGTTCAAAGCCAACCCAGGCAGGAAAGGCCGTCAGACTCTTCTCCACTAAACCATTCACAAAACTGCAAGTGGTGCTGTGGCTCAAGTGATACAGCACTCGCCTTGAGCTGTAGAGCTGAGGGTCAGCACCCAGGCACACAGTTCAAGCCCGTGACTGACAAAAGAAAGCGAAAACAAAAACAAACAAACAAAAAACAGCTCTGGAACCTGAGAGGTTAGATCTAATATGTTCTTACTCTCTCTACAAACTGGGAAGCCCTTCATAGCCCTTCACAGTCCATGTATTTTTAAACCCTCTGGCCACCTTCTCCAACTTGTATGTATTGTGTAACAAGTAATAGAAAGTCCTCTACCAAGATCATGCTCAGAAGACTTAATGAGCTTAAGCAATTCCCTTCTCTTAGCGGTCACAGTGGATGATATGTGGGACCCCCACTATACAGGAAAGATGAATTTTTATTTTTCTTTGAGAAAAGTGCCCTGTTTGCCCTATGCTTGCCATGCAACACCACACCCCATGTATTTAGGCTAAGTTTCTACACTGAAATGTTATTTTTTACTTATCAGAATTGCATTAGAGCTGCAAAAACTACAGTCTCCCTCACACCATATGCTAAAATTAACTCCAGATGGATTAAAGCAATAAATAAATGTATAAAACCAATCATTTGACATCCAGAATAGAAATGCTATTTATCCCAACTAAAATGAGAGAGGACTTTGTGATGTTAAAGACAAGGAGAAAAGCCTATAGAAGAAGCAAATTTGACTCCATTACAAACGGAAAGGTCTTTGTATCAGGAAATTAAACTGGCATGGAAGCAAGTGGGTAAAGTAAGCATGATGGACAAATGGCCTTAAGGACCCTTAAGGACCAATCCAGTTAAAAACATGATTCCAATAGTTAAATGGAAGTGTAGACACCCATTCTTTTCCAGCATAAAGTTATCATTTCCAACCCTTAGTTGCTCAGTGGCAGAACTTAATTGTCTAGGACCTCTTCCTGCTTTTGATCTTCCATATCATCAAGCTCTGAGCACTAGCAGTGGCTCGATTTTATGTGCTATAGCATTCTTTGCCTGAGGCCTTCTTCTATGCTTACTAGCAGCTTTTGATGATATTTCAATGAAGTCAAAAGAAGCTGAACTTCTCCCTGTTTAAATTGTTCGATGCTGTTTTTTTATTAGGTATCAGCATTTTATGTATATCTTTTGGTCCCTCACTTGACTCCTAACTTCTCTGAAAAATTGAATGTTGCAAGTGTGTGTGTGTGTGTGTGTGTGTGTGTGTGTGTTTGGTGTTTTCAAAGCTATAGGCAAGGGTATTGGCTAAAGAAAATGCTGGTGGAGACATAAGCCCCAGTATTACCATATTTTCTGATCTACTAGAAGGAGAAAACTGATTGTGGTGACCTGAGTGGAATGACAACCAAGTGAGCACAAGTTCCAAGCTGTAGTAAATTACACTTGGTAAGATTCTTACTGTTCTTCCTGTATCCGTTTGCAGGAGTGAATACTTTCAATCTTGATTATTCTGCCACCAACCATTGTCTTAACAGGTAGGGTTTGTTCCACTGTAGAGGCTCAGAGAAAAGGCAAACATTCACTCATTCATTCACGTGTGTGCTCACTCAGGGTAAGCACACTACGCTCATGGCACTGTAAAATAAAGAAGGAATTTTCACAATGTTTAAAATTTTAGCATTGGTAGATGGACACGTAAGTTCAATAAGGTAAAAAATAGGTAAGGGTCCTAACATGAATGCAAACATGCAATTGAAATATATTAAACACTGACTTCTGGCCCAGAAAAAAAAATAAATGTATAGGCCAATTTTATTCTACTTCTTCCTTCTATAGCTGTGAACTCTGGTAATTGTGTAAGAGATAAGCAAAAGAAACCTTGGGAAGGTGATAAGAAGCAAGCAACCTGGGTTGAGAAACCAGCCTTGGAAGAACAGCACAGAAGTTGTATTTAGAGTCCCATAACCCAGCAGAAGGCAATTAGAATGAGTGTTTCTGACTTAGCAGAAGGAAGTCCAGGAGGCTGTATTATCTCCATTACTTGAATGGGTGTCCCTTTGACAGTATTAGACAAGAAGCCTAATACCACTAACAAAAGGAGTTAATTAGAAACTATATGCAAAATAATTGACAAGGAAAAGTATCCTACTTCTTCATCAAGTCTGAGATTTTTGCACAAGGAAAAGCTGTGGCAGGCAAGTAGAACAGGTAAGAGAGACCTTAACAATAAAAGTTAGTGCTGTCTGGGAAGCTCTGTATTCCTGTGGTATTCAATGTTCTCTCCAGAGACATTGAAGCCCACAGAAAGAATCAGAAAGTAGCCTATTCTAGGAAGCCTCTATTTTCGCAGGCCTGAATCTTTCCAGAACAAAGGCACGGAAACAATGCTGGAAGACCTCATCTTCTCCTACTAGGAAGCCAAGAAAGACAAAGAAATGAATGAGAAACAGAGAAATGGAATGGAAACACAGTATTAAACTGGTAAACTGAAGTGCTAGCCCTAACGTAAGTGTTAGACTCTAGTTGTGACAAACAACAGGCTCCTGGTGGTTGAAGAATAGTGCCTTGATATTTTCTTGCCTGGGACCCCACCAGCCAAAAAGGGGCTCAAGATTTTCCCTAAGCTACACCATTCACACAAGAAGAAGGCTTTTCCTCAAAATAACAGTAGCTCAGGGTTTACAAAATAGGGAAACAAGGTACCCAGGACAACAATTTTTTTCTCCTTTTTCTGGCTTTTTTTCCCCCTGCCCACATGAGTGTTTCTTAAATTGGTGGTCTAGGCCTGACAGTTCTTTGTTGTGTAAGGTTAACACACTGCGGAACTTTTAGCAACTGGATTAGTAGAGACTGTCTTCCCCCATTTCCTACTTTCTCTGGCAACATTGGTTGAAAGCCCGGACTTTATCTTTTTCTCTGGGATCTTAGCAGGTAGATCCAAGAGAACTGAGTGCATGGCATTACTCAAGAGTTACATAGGTACCAGTTCCACTTGTGCAATGACTGTGAACAAATGATAGAAAGAACTTCCTTGCCTTTACAGTGGCTCTAAGCTTGCCTTGGCATTTTTCTAAAACACTTACTTCATTTATTTACTTTTTAATTTTTGCTCTTCTTTTTTCCCTGATGGGCAAAAGAAACTTCTTTCAGAAAAATTCTTCTGAGCACATACCATACAACACATACAAGCCAATCTCTTTCAATCTCAATGGAAGAATAAATATTTGAAAGGGAAAGAATTAAAGGATTATTTTTGTAAATGTGAAACATCTCTTCAAAGGGCAATTTTCTCTTGATTGGCAGGAAAAAAAAACCCAGCAGCCTCAATTACGTTGCCTTGTTAAATCTGAAAGAATGTAGTTAGTGTTGGAAACCTTTCTAATTGCCTTTGTGAAAAAGCATCTAAAGGATCAGAAACCCAGTCTGTCAGAGAAGCTCAGAGGCACTTGGGTTAGTGCTTAGAAGAAATTGGTTGGTGATCCTGGGCCAATGAGACTTGTAGAAAAATTACTGCAGAATTTCTACTTCACAAATCTCTTGGAGGTAGAAGATGTAATAGCTCAAGTGGTAGAGCACCTGCCTATCAAATGAGAATCCCTGAATTCAGTCCCCAGTACTGACATACTTATTTCCTTTTTTCTGCTTTCCCCTTAGGGAACAGGGGAGGACAGGAAGTTTGAATGGGGAGTTAGCAGTGGGGCCTGGGTTCATTTGATTATGCATGTCATCACACTTGCTGCTGGCTTATGGTAGCAGGTAAAATTTCTTTGATGTGAGAACAAGAACAAGTAGCACCCAGTATCCAGTTTTTTTCAAGAGTCTAAAGTTTGTAGCTTGAATTGAAAAGAAAAACAAAATGACTTGCAACTTTTTAAAGACGGAAACTCTGTGCTGCTTTCTGATAAATGTAACTCCAGGATAGAAATTTTGGGTGAGCGGAGAACCCCAGAATGCCTTTTGAGTTTAAAAAAGAAAAAAAAAGAGAGTTCAGAGGTCCAGGTTTTGTCACTCTGCTTGAATTTCAGATGAGATAAACTCAGCAGCTCTGCTTTCGCAGAGCAAAAGCTTACATGGCTCCTTGAGAAAAGCAATTTATTTTAGATTATAGTACACTGGCTATCGTTTAAACTGCTAGGGATTGTAATTGAACTCAGAACCAACCTTCTCTCTGAACACAAGTAGTAATACATTTACTCAGGCTGTTCTAAATAGCATGGAAGCTTGGCTTGCAAGGCAGATGGGTGGAGTGACATGGAGTCACTGGTGGCTCACCAACTTTCCAGTAAGCAGTCCACTCACAAATGCATCCTGGGAAATGTACCCTGTTGTGCATTCTAACTTGGACTTGTTGACCTTTGTGGGGATGTTAGTATAAAAAAGCTAGAGGGCTGCAATCCAGGGGAAACGAGGGAAAATGCAATTAAAGCTAGGGAAACTTTTGCTTGATTTCCATCTTTGTTTAGGATTATGATGGGGCTTGGGGACAGGATTGATGATGGTAGGGAGAATCCAGGATAGAGAAAAGAGTCCCTCCTGATACTAACGAATCTTTGATTCGATAATGAAGGGGACATATTTACCCTCCTGCTTACCCTTAATGACCGAATGTCATCCTGTCATTAAATCCTAATGAAACCTTAATTGTTCTGTTGGGGAAAACTGATGTGTCTCATTTCCGTACACTGCATTTGCTCTCTCCTTGTTATAAATAAATCCAGTTATACTGCATTCACTGTTCTTCCAGAGTTGTCCAGAGGGTTAGCAGATAGCATTTCACCCAGGCTAATGATTTATTTTTGTTTTTAGTCCAAGAGATTGTTGCAATGCACCTGCTCTTCTTAGAATTTTCTCTTTGTTTTCTTATGAAAACAAATATCAGCAGAGTTAAACAATCAAAAAGTTTAGAAATGCTTATAATGAGAAGTTTCCAATTCCAGCCTTTCTGTCTTTATTTGTGCTTCCAATACAGACACTTTTATCCTTTTGTAGTGTGATTTCCACAGTGCTTGCTATTTACTCACTTATTTATTTTATTTTGTCAGTTGTGGGGCTTGAACTCTGGATCTGGGCGCTGTCCCTCAGCCCTTCAGCATAAGGTTAATGCTCTACCACTTGATGAACAGCACCACTTCTGGTCTTGGAGGTAAGAGTCTCATGGATTTCACTGCCCAGGCTGGCTTTGAGCCATGATCCTCAGATCTCAGCCTCCTTAGTAGCTAGTGTTACAAGCATGAGCCACTGGCACCCCGCTACTGGATGATTTTCATAAAAAATAAAGATATGTGTTTATTTTCTCCTGAAAACAAGAATGATATTTAACTTACAGAATTGCTCACATTCTCTCACTATAGCATAACACTTTTCTTTAATTGTTTTGTTCTTGCCAGTTCAGAAGAATATTCAAAGCTCCTTTATTGGTCCGTCATTCTAGTCATTTTGTCTCTCACAAGTCAAGGTGAGACATATATACTCAAACTTTTGTCTTTAATGTTCTTCCTCGTCCATTTTCCATTTTTATTCAGTTGTGACTTTCTTTTGGTATTGTTCAGTTTCATTTACATGTTCTCTGACACCAGAGTTTTTCCCTCCAGAGTTGAAAATACTGGCAGTATTTATACAATTGGGTCTTTGCTAGGTTATTTAGTTGCATCCCCTGTGGCCTCTGTGATTCCAGTGTCACAACTCTTGTGATTCCCAAATCAGATGAATTCTCTTCTTTTAAATCATTTTGTCATACTCTTTCCATCTTTTAGATTGTGTGATAGATTGTTCAAGTCTTTTTTAAAGTCATTTTTGCTTTTACTGGAATCCTGATTTCTTGTACAAGCCTCCATTTCTTCAACATTTTCCAAGCTTATATTTACGCCTTGTTCTTCGCTCTTTCTGTTTCCTTTAAACCTGATTTCTTTTTGCCTCATTTGCACCAATTGCTTTCTATACCTGTAGTAGCACATGGTCATCTTGAGACTAACTTGTATCCTCCAGGGCTGGATTTATGATTTGCTGGATCTAACAGGCTTTGTTTTTCTCTTATTTCTTTTTATTAATTTTTAATTTTATTGTACAGAAGAGTTACAGTTACATAAGTAAGGTAGTGAGTATATTTCTTGTCTATCTTGTTACCTGAGCCCTCATTTTTCTCCCTTTTTCCTTCCCCCCTTTAAGTCCCTACCCCCTAGTTGTACAGATCATTTCCAACATAGTGTCTCTTGAGTATCACTGTTGCATTGGTTCCCCCTTTGTCCTTTCTCTCACCATTTTGTGGTTCCCTTCCATTCGCTAATTCAGATAAACATGTATACAATATCCAGGGTACCAAAATCAAATACAGTACAACAGGGGATTAAACCATAGGTGGAAAACCACAAAAGAAAAAAGAAATCATGTAGTACATTAAAATCAACAACAACAAAGAAAAACCTCACGTCCATGTCTTAGAGTTTATTTTGCTGAAAATCATCTTACATGGGTCTGCTAGTAACTTTCCAAGAAAGGTTGGCTTAAAAGCTTTCTGAGCTCTTGCAAGTTTGGGCCTTTTTCTCTTGTCCTCTGTAGAAAGTTGATATTTTTGGAATAAACTTCTATATTGAATATAATTTTCTTTCTTTTTTTTAAGTATCCCTTCTCTTCTGTTACTCAGATCCTTTCTTTTGTTGTTGTTGTTTTGAGGTACCATCCTTTTGTCCTTGCAGAAACTCTTAAGATTTTCTTAACTGTCAAACTTTTAAGTTTATTCTGGGTATTGAGTAGAGTCCTATACTTTAAAGATTCATATGTCCCTTTAATTCTGAGAACTATTCTACTGTATACATGTATAATAGCATTCATAATTTCTTCCACACCAGTTTTTCTTTTATTCATTCTGAAAATCAGTTAGTCTCTTTTAAAACTCCTGGGTTTTCTTTGGTTCCTATTTTCCTCCAGATGTTTGTGCATTTAGTCTACAGTAGACTTCTCCAACTCCATCATTTCACTGTTACTTTTTGTCAGCATACCTTAATTATACAAAATAATAGCTTTTATTATGACATTTTCATACATGCATATACTGTACTTGTGTCACATTTATTCTCTTGTCCCTTGTGCCCCTCCTGCTGGTCTCTTTCTCTTCTCCAATACTCCCCCTTCTACTTTCATGTCTTTTTAAAAAATACAGATTCCATATTCGAAGGAAAATATTTGTTTTGAGTCTGGACTATTTCACTTAACAAAATAAACCATTGCATTCACGTGCTTGAAAATGACTTGATGAGATTCTTTTTATGACTGCATAAAATTCTGTACCTATAAAATTAAAATTGAAAGAGGTTGAAAAAATTTAGAGTTGACAAAGGGTACTTTTATGTACCTTTTTAGGAACAAAAGTTTTTCAGTTGTAGGAACTGAATATAAATTTCATCTGAAATTAAATTCCAGATTTATTTCTCAAAATGTTCATTATAAACATTATCCATGACAGAAAAAAAAACCGAAGTGACATACATAAAGAAAAAAATAAATGAAACTTGGTATGACCAGATTATGAGATATTATTCATATGTTTTAAAAAGTTTACCAATTGTTTTCATTATTTTCATTTTATTTTTGCAGCACTGGGACTCAACCTAAGACCTTAAGCATGCTAAGCAAGGGTTATACCACTGTGCTACAAATAGTTTTTGATGAGCTGATAGAATGAACTGATAAAATGCCTAAGTATAATTAGGTCTTAAGCTCAAAACAATGTATGTACTAAGATCTCATTCATTCTAAAAATGAAAACAAGTTAAAAGTAACTATATTAAAATTTTAACTGTGCTTCAATTATTGGTTAAATTGTATGGAACAATTTTTCTTTATTTTAACATCTCATTGAATTTTTAAGATATCTTACAGTGTATATGTTTGGTTTTTATTTTAAAAAAAAGAAAGAAAAGGAAAGGAAAACACATTAAATTTTGTGTTTCTGAAAGTAAACCTTTTAAAAATGTCACTAAATGACCTATATGGCTTTTTCCCCCTGAACTTTTTACCTTTTCTATCACAGAATTGAGTGGGCTATATTGCAGTATATAAAGTATTTTCCATTACTGAAAGCATCCCTCTGATGTATCTGAAAAAGCCAAACGGCATATTATATGAGATTTGTTGCTTTTTCTTCTCTCTATCTCACAACGGATGTCTAAGTCTTATTTATGTCAGCATTAAGACAAAGAAATATTCAGATTCTCTAGAAAGGGGAAGCTACGATTGTATCTTTGAGTGGTATTAGAACAAAGTGTTCTAATACTGAGAGACTTAAGGTTTTAATTCTGGCTGGCTTACTTGATGACTGGATTCCTCCTGCTGCTCTTCCTCCTCCTCCTCCTGTTCCTCCTCCTCCTCCTGTTCCTCCTTCCTCCTCTTCCTGCTCCTCCTTCCTCCTCCTCCTCTTCAAATACTATGTTTTATTTGCAATTTCTATGCATTACAAATAAAATATTGGTCTTGCGAATTCATAATGTTACATATCCATTTAGACCATTGGAAAACAGAGGCACCAACATTCCAAAGTAGAAAGCACTGCTTGCATAATTTTCTAGATGTATTTCAGGTATAGAATGAACATAAATTATTCTCATAAGTGCAGTTAGGTCTAGGAGTTGGGACCAGGGAACATAAAGATAAGATGGACACGTGATTAATTTGGGTGCATCTGTTTTCCCTCTTCAGTAAAATACACTAGTGAGTGGAATTTTGGACACAGAAGCCATTAGCTCACAGGTGCTTTGGGCAGAAAGAGCTTTGTGGCTCTGGATAGCTTCTGCTTTTTCTAAAAGATTATTACTTTCCACCTTATTCTTTTTCTTTCTTAGGATATGGGGCTTTGCCTTCTCACTTGGCTTTTTCCACTCACAGCTGGCACAACACTAGAGTCACATCTTCAGTTTCAGCTTTTTGCTGTTAAGTTGGTGATGAGAGGAGTGGATTTGTCCACCCTGTCTGGCTTCAAACTTCGAGCCTCAGCTCTAAGCCTCCTGAAGTAGCTAGCATTGTAGGTGTTAACCAGTGGTGCTTTCCTTGTTCCGCTTTTCCTTACTGCAAAAAAGATACAAACAGAAAGCCATTTTTATTAGTAGGGTTTTTTTTTTATTGTGAAAATACCGTTATAGAGGAGTTACAATTACATGAGCAAGGTAATGAGTACATTTCTTATTAAGCATTGTTGCTTCCTCCTTTGTTTCCCCTTACCATCCCTGCCCTCCCATTACTCCCCAATGCCAAAGTTGTAAAGTTCATTTTTTTGATATAGCATTTTGTACATCTCATTGTTGCAATGGGTCCACCTGTATCCCTATTTAAATAATTTGTTTTTTCCCTTCCCCTCCACAAATTATACCAACATCAAATACAGTGAAAACAGGGGTTATACTGTGGGGGAGGGACATACAAAGCAACAAAGAAATCATCTTATAAATATGTTAGAAACAATAGCAAGAAAGAAAATCGATTTGAGTCCTTATCTTGGGTTCCTTTTGCCTAACATCAACTTATCTGACCTTTTCTGCTTGTCTCAGACATATACTAGTTATTGCAAATAAGGGAAGCCATGGGACCTATGTTTCTTTGGGCCTGGCTTACTTCACTTAATACTTGTCTATTTGAGAAAGTTAAAATAAAAAAAATTCAACAAAACAGAAAAAAAATTTAAAAATTGTCACATATCTTACCAAACTAAGAGTCAGATTGGTTTACGTGGGGGGAGGTGTTCTTCCAGATTTCCTTTTCCTCCCTCCTCTACATGCTCCAAATTGAAACATTCAATAATATTTTTTGTTTTACTTGTATTTTGTCACACTGATAGTATTTAATATTAACCTTTCATAATATAGTATTATTTTATGTTGCTTAAATCATCCTCTTTTTTCTTTTGGTATTAGTACTTGGGTTTGAACAAGGTTCTAGGCATGGTCCCTTAGCTGTTTTTCCTCAGGGCTCACACTCTTGTCATTTGAGCCCAGTTCCATTTCTGGTATTTTGGTGGTTAAAGAGTCCCATGTACTTTCCTGCTTGAGCTGGCTTTGAACCATGATCCTCAGATCTTAGCCTCCTGAGTAGCAGGTATTACAGGCATGAGTCCCTGGCACCAGACAAAACCACCCTCTTCGATGGATTTCTAGTCTGTTTCCAATTTTGGTCCTTAAAAATAATACTACAGTGAAGAACTTTGTATGTATGTATATATATATATATATATATATATATATATATATATATCTTTGTACTTTTTTTTAAAGGAGAATTTTACTAACATATAATTTGAATGCCCAAAATGTATTTGTAGACTGGGTGTGATGGTTACCTACTATAATCCCAGCTACTGTAGAAGATTGCAACCAAGGCCAGCCCTGGGCAACAGTGTGTGCTAGACCTTACTTGAAAAAAAAAATTAGAGCAAAATAGGACTGGATTCATGGCGGAAGTAGTAGGATATTTGCTTACCAAGGTGAAGCCCTGATTTCAATTTTCACTGTCCTCCTGTACTCCCATTTTCTATGTATGTGGGTATTTATATTCATATTTTATATGAAATACTATACTGCCCTCTGTAAAAGTTTTACCATGTATTCTTCCACCACCCCTGCAAGCCTTTATTCCTGTGCACCCCTCTTCTTACTCAGTGAACTCTCAGAGGTCTCGGGTTGAAGCGAAGGTCGACGTACAGAAACAGATAAGGAAGTCTCTGACTTAGTGCACGTGTGATCTCATTCAGGAAGGCTTGGGTTGGGTAAGTTGTCAAACTGCATTCAGACTCTCTTCCCATTTAGCATTTCATATCCCTTGGGGGGATTTTTGCTGAACAGAAAAAGCACTTTTGCCTGTCCTCCTCCGATACTTCACCAAATAACAGGAGTTCAGGTCTGGCTGCCTATTTCACATTAAGTGCCCCCATTCTGATTTACCTGGCATGTAGCTGGGTGTTCTGAGCAGCATTCAATATTGTATGTTGGTTTGTTTTCCTTTAGGCTTTTATCTTCCCCAAGCGCTCCACCTCCCACTACCACCTCCAGACTTTCCACCTGGTACACTAGACCTGGGCTATAAAATACCATGCACAATTGTTCTTAAGCCCAGAAAATTGATTTTCCTGAGTAGAAGCTGGCATCATGAGTTGTTAACCCTGTTAGGAAAATACAAGTTGGATTTATGATTCCCTTATGCAGGTAATTGGGCCCTAATTTTAAATTCTGAGCCAATTGATTTACACTATATTACATTATAACATAACAAAAGCGCAATTGGGTCCAGGTGATGTATGAATTTGAGCTACCAATTATGCAATAAATTATTTTCAGTTCTTTAATAAATGATACCGAGGTTGCTATCAACCTGTCCTGGTTCCCCGCTCTCCTATTTTCACATCCATCTCCTATCATCTCTTTTCTGATCATCTCCTAATTTCTTCCTCTTTCTTTCCTAACCTTGAAAAACAGGAATGGCTTGCTTTAGAAATACAAACCCTGCATATTGAGACATCATAAAGCAAATTTCATGGCTCATCTGTTCCTGCAAACTCTTGTTAACATTCCATCTCAAGCCACAGTGTATTTCTGCTGGGTCACTGTTCTTGTGTTCTGTATAAATTCGCTGTGTGAATTTCTTTCTTGGTGGATAGCAGTTCATCTGGGAGATTCCTTTGGATTATTGATACTTCCTTTCCCTTCACTTTTGTTTTTGCTGGTCCTGGGGTTTGAACTCAGGGACTGAGTGCTGTTCGTGAACTTTTTTTTTTCTCAAGGCTAGCCCTCTAGCACTTGAGCCACAACTGCACTTCCAGATTCTTTGGTGATTAATTAGATATAATAGTCTCATGGACTTTTCTGCACAGGCTGACTTTGAATTGTGATCCTGAGTTCTCAGCTTCCTGACTAGTTGGGATTACAGGTGTGAGCCACCAGCATTTGTAGTGTGGGTACTATTAATAGGGTATATTTTCTTCTCATTTTTTCCCCTTTGCAGAAATTTCCCCTACTGGATTTATTTTTAGCTGGTTATATCCTACATATTTCTGTAAGACACATTGAGTTATTTTTGGAAAAGGGTTGGATATAAATAAATAACACATAAGTTGGAAATCAGTTTCTGGGGGATTTAAAGAGTTATCCAACAATCAGAGACAGTTAATTGAAATCTGTATTCCAAATTGCTTTTCTTTTTTCTCTTTTTGAAAAATCTCATGTTATTTTGAGCCAGGGATTATCTGAAGTGAAGCTTCGAACATGTGTCAGGGAGATCAGGAATATCAGAAGACAAACACTAGACAGTGGAAAGAGGTTGCATTGTGGATCTTGAGTACAAGTGCAGTCTTATTCCTAGGAAGTGTCAGGGAGATCTCTGAGTCTTCCTTCCCATTTTACCAAGATTTCTTCATTCCTCACACCCATCTGAATTGATAGTTTATATTGAAAGGCAGCTTTAGTTTCTGATCCCATTATTTCTCCTTGTGGTGACTCATATTCTTCAAAAAAAAAAAAGCAAATGAAATTACATGGTTGCAGACTATTAAAAGCGCTGAGGTATAAGATGGCTAGCATGAAAGAAAGATTTCTACCTCATACTAAAGAAAATAAAAAAACAGTGGACTTTCTCTCATATGCCTTTTTCATAAGGATATGTTTTCCTGTTGTTTGTTGCTGAGTGGCTACGTCTGTGGAGAACCATGTGGGGTTATGGAAAAAGGATATGAGGTAGCAGAGGGAGGGTGTTAGGAAAAATGTGTTTTATATTAAAGGAAAGGTTACTGCCATATCTAGGAGCATTTCTTGCTTCTTGGGCATGTGCATTTCTGAGCTACTTTAAAACGAAACGGGAATATCATAATTGTTGCATGATAACATTGCAATTTTTGTAGTATGTGCTCTGAAACTCAAAAAATATATATTTTCTATGTTCCTGGTTGATAGTTGAAGAAGTAATGAAAAAGGGTAAGGATTTTGAGTTGAACTGAGACTAGGTGAAAAAAATTAAATAATCCCTGTTGTTTTATTGTTTCTCTTTGTTTTTGCTTTTTAAAATTGTTTTACTTTGAGAAGTTCCTTTTTCTTACCACCTTTCATGAATATGGGTGAGGTTCTTTCTTTTGAAATATATTTTTCCTGCTATGCTTATGTTAAGGAAAAATTATTCCCCTGGAAGGAAATCAAGGTTCTTATTTTTATGAAGTTCTCTTAGCACATCTTTGAAGTCTCCATTTTGGCTGATTAATGTCATTTTACATCCTTGAACATAATAGGTAAAAAGAATCTTGTACAGAACTGAATCTGAAAGTATGTTGTATTTTCTTATGAATAGATCCAAAATGTTTTATTTTTGACAGTTTTAGGCAAAGGATGATGATTAGATATATGACTAAACTATTACATCTTCAAGGCTAGAGCTCTATCACTTGAGCCACAGTGCCACTTCTGGTTTTCTGGTGGTTTATTGGAGATAAGAGTTTCATGGCTTTTCCTGCCTGGACTGGCTTTGAACAGCAGTCCTCAGATTTCAGCCTCTTGAGTAGGTAGGATTACAGATGTGAGTCATTGGCACCGGCTACTACATCTTTTTTTTTTTTTTCAATTGTGAAAATACCGTACAGAGGAGTTACAATTACATGAGCAAGGTAATGAGTACATTTCTTATCAAGCATTGCTGCTTCCTCCTTTGTTTCCCCTTACCATCCCTGCCCTCACATCTCCCCCATCCCCTGCCAATGTTGTAAAGTCCATTTTTCAACATAACTAACATCTTGTACATCTCATTGTTGCAATGGGCCCACCTATATCCATATTTAAACAATGTTTTTTCCCTTCCCCTCCACAAATTATACCAACATCAAATACAGTGAAAACAGGGGTTATACTGTGGGGGAGGGACATACAAAGCAACAAAGAAATCATCTTATAAATATGTTAGAAACAATAGCAAGAAAGAAAAACCATTTGAGTCCTTATCTTGGGTTCCTTTTGCCTAACATCAACTTATCTGACCATTTCTTTTTAACTTAAGCAATTTGTAAAATTCTTTCTCAAATGGATGAGAGAGAAGTAACTAGATTGAGTAGCACTTTTCTCATTTTGTGTTTAGATAAAAGTGTAAAATGTATATATGTATAATTAATTCTTTATATTCTTGGCCTGCACTAATTTTCTATCGAGGTTATAAGCAGTGGATAATTATCTGTTCACTTAGTTGCAAACACAGCCAAGCAGTGTTCTTATGCAACTCTGAGCCAATTGTTAAAAGTGTACTTAAAATTATCAGGCATCTAAATTTGGTAAAATTCCTTTTGACCATCTGTGTTCTTGCAAAAGTTGTAAAAATCTAGGGCACTATCAGGCATGTCACCAATAGCTAGTAATTTAGGAGTAATTTAATGTGTGAGAAGCATGTTGTAAGACTATTTTAAGTCCACACGTTTCAAGTAGGTTTTTATTTATTCTACTCTGGGAGCATATGAATTGGAAAATTCTCAAGGTAAGCTTTTGAATGTAAATTCATGTATCATGATTATCTCATCCAAATCAGCAGACATGAGTGATAAGTAAAGATTGCTGTTGAACTAGGGAATGCTGTGGCTCTTTTGTTACTCTCACCTATCTGAAGAAATGGCATGATGAAACAAAATATCATGCATACGCATGCATACTCATGAAATGTAGGTAAAAGGATGCTAGAATGGTTGTCTTCTTGGTTCTGTTTGCATTGAGGCATCTATCCTGTAACTCTTAATAGACATCTTCCCCATCAATATGTAAAGTCAGGATTCTGGAAGCCAACCATACATATAGTACCCATGTAGTGCCTGCTACTGAGGAGGCAGTGGTTCAACACCTGATTTGAAAAACAAAATAATAAATAACAAAAACCCTTTCAAAAGTCAGGGGAAAAAAACCTGGGGATAAGGCTCAAGTGAAGGCCAAAATTCATTTCCCAATACAACTATAATAAAGGGCAGGGGTGAGGGACAGACAAATAAAATACAGTCTTGATTCATGGTCTATGACAATTAGATACAGATGTGTTGAGAGGAGATCAGAGAAGATGTCTCTGGAGACTTTGGAGAGAGCTATGGCTACACGGTGAGTTGTCATTATTCTCTTGGGAGAAAGCATAACGTGTACCTACCTGTAACCCCAAAACCCTAAAAGCACACACAAGGTCCTGGGTTCATTTACCAGTATAACACACAATTGCTGCTTCCCACCTCATAAGTAAAAAAAAAAAATATCTCCATAGGTAAAGAAACATATACTGCAAGTTATATTCCTTTCTGGTTTGGAAGAAATTAATTATTGTGGATATTACTGCCATGAAAGTATGAAATGAGGCTGTTGATGAGCCAAAATGGTTACTGTTGATTTTGTGGCTGATTAAAACGTGGGCAAATATAAAACTCTTGGCACAATTGTGTATGCAAAACATGTACATAGTCCTAGGCAAATAGCTTAATTTTATTAAGAACCTTTATTTGCTTTAGTGATCCTAGATCCATGTGCTAGTTTAGTATGGTTATAATCATGTAGCCCAGTGTTTGCATATCAACCTTTAGGTAACTTAGAGTCATTATCATGTGAACTTCCAAGACTTTCCTTGCATGAAAGCTATCTAAATAGAATCAGAGTTGTGGTTAGGGTATGGTGTGAGTGGCAGGGGGTTGGGTGCTAGTCCTGGGGCTTGAACATTGGGAATAATAAAGGCATAGGTGCTGCCCCTGAGCTTTTGTGCTCAAGGCTAGTGCTCTATCACTTGAGCCACAGCCCCACTTTCAGCATTTTGGTAGTTAGTTAATTGGAGCTAAGAGTCTCATAGACATTCTTTTTTTTTTAATTTAATTTTATTTTATTTGTGAACATACTGTACAGAGGGGTTACAATTATATGGGCAGGATAATGCGTACATTTCTTACCAAGAATTGCAGCCTCCTCCTTTGTTTACCCTTCACATCCTTTCCCAGCCTCCCCCCTCCCCCCCAATCCCAATCCTTCTCCTTCCCCCCCTTCCCCCCCGCACCGGCATTGTAAAGCTCGTTTTGGGCATGACAACTTGTACTTCTCATTGTTGCAACAGGTCCACCTGTATCCTTAAACAACTGGTTTTTCCCCATCTCCTCCACAAGTTATACTGACATCAAATATAGAGAAAGCAGGGGTTATACTGTGCAGGAGGGACATACAAAGCAACAAAGAGATAATCTTATAAATGCGTTAGAAACACATGCATGAAAGAAAAAACATTAAAATACATATCTAAGGGTTCTTTTTCCTAACATCACATTATCTGACCTTTTCTGCTTGACTCATACATATACTAGATATTGCAAATAAGGGAAACCATGGGACCTATGTTTCTTTGGGCCTGGCTTACTTCACTTAATATAATTTTTTCCAAGTTTTTCCATTTCCTAACAAATGTGGCAATGTCATTCTTTCTGATGGAGGCATAGAATTCCATTGTGTATATATATACCACATTTTCTTGATCCATTCATCTACTGAGGGGCATCTGGGTTGGTTCCATATCTTAGCGATGGTAAATAATGCTGCAATAAACATTGTTGTGCTGGTAGCTTTAGTGTGGTCTTGTTTGTAAACATTTGGGTAAATGCCCAAAAGTGGGATTGCTGGGTCATAGGGGAGTTCTATGTGAAGTCTTTTGAGGAACCTCCATACTGCTTTCCAAAGTGGTTGAACAAGTTTACATTCCCACCAACAATGAAGTAAGGTTCCTTTCTGTCCACATCCCCTCCAGCATCTGTTGTTGTTAGAGTTCTTGATTTTTGCCGTTCTAACTGGAGTGAGGTGTTATCTCAATGTTGTTTTGATTTGCATTTCTTTTATGGCTAGGGATGTTGAACATTTCTTCATGTGTCTATTGGCCTTCCTTCTTTCTTCTTCAGAGAAGTTTCTCTTTAAGTCTTTCGCCCACTTATTTATTAGGCAGTTGTTTCTTTGAGGATTTGTTGTTGGGGGTTTAATTTTTTGAGTTCCAAGTATATTTTAGATATGAGACCCTTGTCCGTTGTATGGCTAGTAAAGATCTTCTCCCAATCCATGGGCTTTCTATTGATCTTGCTAACTATGTCATTTGCCCTGCAGAAGCTCTGCAACTTTATGCAATCCCATTTGTCCAACCTTTCTTTGATTTGTTGTGTTTCTGGGTCTCTATTCAGAAAATTTCGGCCTGAGCCAAGGAGACCTATGGTTTCTCCTATTCCATCCTGTAATGTTTTCAGAGTGTCTGCTTTGACTTCAAGGTCTTTGATCCATTTGGAGTTGATTCTGGTGCAGGGTGATATATAAGGATCTAGCTTTAGTTTTCTACATTCAGTTAACCTCATAGACATTCTTGCCTGGGCTTTCTTTCAACTACTGTCTTCAGATGTCAGCTTCCTGAGTGGACAGGATCATAGCATGAGCCACAGGTCCCAGGTTTGGTTTAGTTTGAGTCTAAGTTAAAGTGCAATCATTTTTGTACTATCCATCTATGCACCTACGTAAATGAATACTGGAGTCAGGATAATCAGGTCTGACAGGTCTGTTACCTATTAGACAACTCAACTCAGTTTCCCAGTTTATAACTTAATTTCCCAAAATTACCTACAGAAACAATTAGCATTTTTTAAGGGGCTGCAACATGAGGATTAGGAAGGGTAAAAGTGGATTCAGGTCATTTAATTCCTCTTAAGCTCGATCAGGTCTACATATTTCTATCTGATATTGGCCTCCTATATGATGTTTAATTTGCAGTAGGATTTTAGCCTTAAAAATAAAGTTTTGAGCATCATCTTCCTGTTTCTTGGATTAACTGTTCAATGTGATAAATCAGGAAAAGCAAGGAGCAAGACTCCTAGGAAAGGTTTAGAAATGAGTAACAACACATGCTATATAACTTGCAACAAATCACTTACGCTATCTATGTCTGGGCATAAGAACACTTCTCATTAGATTGCTAAGAGGACCATGGGAAAATGTACATATTACATAAGTATTGGCTAGTGTGATTGTTAAAGTTAAAATACTTTGTAAAGTAGGTTCCAGGTTCTAAGCATTCAACAATTAGTCCTTCCCACCTTCTTGGCACTTACTTACCCAACTCTCCTCTACATGAGGGCAACTCTGCTAAGGATTGGGAGGATTGGAGATAAATAATGGGCCAGATAGAACATATGTATACAGTACCTGTCATATGTGATACATTTTTTTGAACTCAATATAAATTGAACTGGAAATTTGCTCAGGTTTTTTAAGCCATGAAAAAACATGTCAAGTGTTCAAAAGAGAAAATCATAGAAGGATTTGTTTTTGACTCTGAAAATCAAGGCCTATAAGATCCTATTCACTGGGTTTAAGTTCTGAAAAACCTTGGTTAATCACAATGCCTCTAGGCATTCCAAATCATTGAGACTGCCGAAGTCCTTTGGGCTTCCACCCTTGCTCAAAACCCTTCTAGCGTTATGGCTGTGTTGTTTTTGCCATAGTAAATAGAATGAAGTATGGGCATTTCTCACCTAGAATGTCTGTAAGTGATTTCTTAGAATAGCAATTTCATAAACTATGGACTATGAGATCACTTTTGAGTTGGGCATATATGAATTTGATACTGGATATTAATTTTTTAAAGAGTGTAAGGAATAAAACAGGATGCGGGGGGGGGAATGCCAAATTCTCAAGAGTTCTCATTGATTTACTTCTGGAGAACACAAAAATTTTGTTTTATATTAGAAGAAAAGAGCAGATTATCTCTGGAATGGAAAATTGTCCTTTCTATTGCACTGTCCCTGTTTGTCTGTTTGGTAATGAAAATTCATTAACTCAACAATAATATCTATTATGAACCAAACAGTGTTGTAAGGCCTTGAAAAATGCAGGGTTGCACAAAGACACAGGCAGTCCTTGCCATAGAAGCAACAGTGCAAGTATCCAGATGCTATTGAGCAGTTATAACACAATATGTGAACGTGCTTTCATGAAGGAAGATTCTGGTTGCTATGGAAGCGTGTCTTAGGGGCTTTGACTTCATTAGAGAAGTTGGGAAAGCTTCCACTGGACAGTAACAACTGAGCTGAGATGGGAGTAGGTAGGAGTCAGCAAGTGGAGGAAAGGAGGAAAACATATTAAGGGCAGACAAAGCTGCAGGTGCAAAGGACATAGCTAGAGGACGCAGAGTTAACATCACCAGCCAAGAGAAGACCCCATGCCCCCGGAAAGTAAGGGAAAGATATTGGGCAGAGGTGGGGGGGGGGTGAAAGCAGGGAATGACCAGTCCATAATAATAAGGATCCCAAGGTTAATCTCACAATATTATGTTCTTCCACATCTGCATTCAACCTAGGAGTTGTGTTTTATTGTGATGATAATCCTTCATTTTGAGTTATGGGAAAAGCCCTATGGACAATGCTGCCACCTTTCTCTACTTTCCGATGTATTTAGTTTGGAATTATTTACCCTAAAAGAAAAACATTTATGAGCCTGAGTCTAGTGGAAGTGAATATTGTACATTTCCCCAGCGCTGTGTGTGTGTCTGCTATGAAAACAACCTTTGATTGCTCATTATTCTTAGGCCTCTTATGAAATTTTTATGTAGGTCCATATTAACTAAGGATCATGGACCCAATAGTTGCTTTGATGGGTGTATGTATATGTATTTATTGGGATCAAATTCTCCCTTGGGGACTGTACTTAGTATTTTTCATACCCACATTTCTGCTCAGTTGGGCAACCTCTGTCCTTGGTAACCCAGAAAGCAGACCTCTAGAGATGCCATACCCTGGTCTCATGACTATAGTTCCATTTGATTTGCTCAATAGGAGAATGTAGAAAGAGATCGGCAAAGTGAGCAGTCTTCCTTTCCCACTGTTTTCTTTCAGGGTTTGAGTCCCTGCATTGTTCTAGTTTGTAGTTGTACCTCCTGCTCTCCAATCTTAATCACATGTTTATTGTGAGTATTAAAGACATCTTGCTGTGACTAGTCCTGGTTGCTTTAGTATCCTTCACTTATAACACTACTTTCGTCTCCAAAAATTGTTCCTTTACTTAATTCTCTTCAAAAATCGCTTTCTGAATGATTCTATCAGGATTTGTTTTCCTACCTTTCATTTTAGTCTTTCCTTTCTAAATCCTGGATACTCATTAGATCGAGATAACTTCATACCAAAAGAATGATGGTGGAATTCAAGCTCACTTTCCTTACTTTGGACTCAAAATACATCTGTGTCTGGAAGGAAGAAAGGTAGTTTGTCCTCATATGTCTGCCTAAGTATCATTCAGGACTTAACTGGAATCTCTTAATTATTTTACTTCATTTCTTACTGCTTGCCATGTTTCTTGGCTCCTAAGAAATTTTTGCCATGAGTGTTCTGCAGCAGACTATTTTGACTCAAGCATTTTTGATGCTGTAGACATTTAGTTTTTCAGATTAGAAAGAATAGCATTTAAATCATGGACACAATAGAAACCTGCATACATCCCCCAACTCTCTACCCCATCTTGTACCTCACTTCATTTTGACATTTTTGTTTTTACTTTTTATAAGTGGAAGTGTTCTTATCCAAAAATATAGAGTAGTGTATAATGGACCTCTGTGAACCTGTTATCCAGCCTTCCCTGATGACCATACTAACTCCCAGCAGAAATGTGTTTCCTTTTCTTTATGCTGAAATAGTCAAAGTCAATCCTACTCATCTTATTTCATATATAAATTCTTCAGTATACATTTTAACAGTTAACCACTTTAAAAGTGACCAAGAACACATCCAAAAAAGGAACAATGATTCTTCAATATCTAACATATAGTCTATATTAAAGGGATTTTTTAAAATATCATAAGCCATATTATACTCATATACTGTATTAGGTTGCTATATATCTTAAGTTCATTTTCTTTAAAATTTCTAATGATCCACTACCTTTCAATATTTTTAGTGAAAAAATAAAATTGTGCACATTTAAGTGCATAGTTCATTGACCACTTACCAAATGGCATAGTCCATGCAGATACTACTCAAATAAAATGGCACACTTCTAGCACTAAGGTTTCCAATTATGAGGTATACACCTGCCCCCTCCCAAGATCCCCACTGTTCTGTCAACTTAAATTGAAGAACTTTAGGTACAGATGCTCCTTGACTTACAAAGGAGTTATATACCATGAAATCCATCCTAAGTTGAAAATACCCTAACTAAAATTTCATTAAATACACCTACCCCAGCAGACATCATAGCTCAGTCACACAGGACACTGTAGAGTATCTGTTATCTACTGGAGTGATCATACGAGTTGCTATGGTTCATTGCCATCGTCCAATATTTTGAGAGAGTATCTGCTTGATATTTCATTTCTGCTAAATGCATATGGCTATCACACCATTATAAAATAAAAATATCCTATAGCGAAATATTGTAAGTCAGGGGGGCACTGGTAAATGGAACTGTGTAGAATACATTCTTTTGATCTGGCTATTTTGATAGAAATTCAACCATTTTCTTAAAAGTCAACTTGCTGGGGCTGGGAAGGTGTCTCCGTGGTAGAGTACTTGCATGTTGGATTCATCAGCACCACATAACCAGAAAAAGCCAGAAGTGGTGCTGTGGCTCAGGTGGTAGAGGGCTAGAAAAGCTGAAGAGCTGAGGGACAGTGCCCAGGCCCAGAGTTCAGGCCCCACAACCGACAAAAAAAAAAAAAAAAAAGCCAACTTGCTGAAGTTTAATTTTTATGCAATAAACAATGCCCCTAGAACATATATAGTGCCGTAAATATATACCTATGACTTCACAAATGCCGTAGTCACTGCCCTGAGAGCTGTCCTTGTGCCCCAGAGTGAGCATTCTCTCTGCCCACGCCTAGTGTGAGAGCAATCATTCCTTTGTTTTCTGTCACTATAGATTGCTTTGCATTTTCTAGAATTTTTAATAAATGGAGTCATGTAAGTTCACCTAAATAAATCTTGCACTTAAATCTGACAATGCAAATTAGCAAATGCTCTTAAGATTAAAAAGTTGCTTTAAAAATAGGGTCACCTCAGTAGGCCCTCATTCTCTGCTGAATTCTAGGATAATTGAATCCTTGCTGCTTTGGTTATTCTGCAGCGCTTTACAATAGCTCATCTTGCATTCGATGTGCTTATTGTATTTGTGTTTTATAGGCGAATTAGTCTGAGATTGTCAGAAGCATGACACTTCCACCTGTATTTTAAGAAATATCTTCCAAACACCCTGTATTTATAAAAATAGCATTTGCTGAAAGAAGCGGGGAGGTAGGAGGGAAGGCCTCTTCTGTCCCTTTGAGTACTGCCATGCTCTGGATTTCTCTGTTTCCTTGTAATGTTATTCTTTAACATGTTTTTCTATTCTCCATGCTTTTAGTAAATGTACCAAAGGTTAAATATACTGAGGACTTCAAGGATGTTAGGTAATAGTATATTGTAGTCAATGTTGCAGATCTCCTACTGTGTGACCTCTTCAGTCATAAAGGGAAGCAGTGCCCGAACTTTTATTCCACATTAGAATCACCTGGGAAATCTTTGAAAAAGAGGAAAAACCAAATTACTGATGCCTGACTTGTCCCCCAGACATTGTGATTTAATTGCTTTGGGACATGACTGGTACATTGGGACTTTTAAAAGCTCCCAGGTGATTCTCATGTGCAGCAAAATATGGGAACCACTGATGTAATGTCTGGCTTTCCCACTTTTAGTTAGATTAGAATTGATCCATAGGTTCAGGTGTTGTCACTTAGATGCCTTCACTATCAACTTCCTCATCAGGCTGGAAGGCAGTTTTCATAGCCATGGTTGGTAGTTCCGTTAGACGAGTTATTTCAGTAAGAATTTTGAAATGGTGAATTTCCTTTTTTTTTAGTGTTATTGTAAATATGAGGTACAGAGGGTCTCTCCCAGTTCTTTGCTCTCTCCTAGTTTGTCCCTCCTCCTCCCACCCACACGGTGTTCATTTCAACATAGTGTCTAGTGAGTATCATTGCTGCATTTATTCACCCTTTGACCCACCGAAATGATTTCCTAATTACGTCATTCTTCCTGTTTTTATTAGCTATGATTCCAATACAAGAAAGCACCTTCTCTTAATGCTTATTTGTTCACCTTGAGGTGTTGTCCATGTCTCTATTTTCATAGTTCTGAATCATGAGTTTGGTATTCTACTAACTTCTAAAGGTGATTGATTTTTTGAAATATAATTAGATATCGTGGATTTGAATGCATTCAATAAATTTCACTCCATTATTCTTTTTTTGTTGAAGATGAATCATATTTGGACAATTTGAAAAATGTAGGCCTTATGCCTGATAACAGAAAGCCAATGCAGAAGTTATGGTGATGTGTTCATGATGGTAGTTATATAACAATAATGGGAAAAGTGATAGTAACAGTTCATTTTTTGTGTGAAATTATTATTCACTTATCCAGACATAGACAGAAGTCATTGATGGTCATAGTACACTACAGTCATTAAATTTTTAAGACATGCTTAATTATCATCTTCAAGGAGAAAAACAAAAAAAAATTAAGAAAAAAGAAAAGAAAAGCAAAACCAAAACCAAGTAACCTGGCTAATGTAAGTTATTATATTTTTTAATCTGAGCTGATTCACTTAGTGTTTCTATACATTCTGCTGAAATCACAAGTCATTTCTTTCTTTTTGCTTATGTGGTGCTGAGGAATGGAACCCAGGGCCTCAGGCATGCAAGACAAGCGCTCTACCACTGAGCCACCTTTCCAGGCCGCACAAGTCGTTTCTTATGACCAACAAAATACTTCACAGTGGTGATGTGGGCATGGTTACAAGGAGCTGTTTTCTGTCCAAGTGCCACGGTGCACTTGCACTGAGTATAGAACCTTTGCCTTGCAAAGTCATCTCAGTAACAAGAGTACAGTGGCTCCAAGTGTGGACACAGGAGCCTCTTCCTCCTAGCCATTCCCTGGTGTTTCTGGGATTTTCACATCTGGTCCACAAGGGTGGAACCCCCCCCAACCTGGAAGTAGAAAGGTGCCTCCCCACTTCATGGCATCAGAGGACCAAAAGGATTTCTTCATCATCCCAAGGCAGAAAGCCTCTTGGCTGTCTCTGCTACTTTGGAGTAAAAAGCAGGTCACAGGATGTCCCTTTCTGTGAATGACTGAATAAAAGACCAAGAGAAAAACCGTCCTTCATGTCCTACAGCTAAAAGTTTCCTCATGCTGTGAAGAACTCACTTGTCTTTACAGTGCCCAAAAGACAGTCTCAGCAGGACAGAAGCACAGGAAGCCAGTGAGGTGACGCAGCTGCTTTCCTCCTGTCTCCCTTTGGTAAAGCAGACTTTCTACAGGGAGCCGGCGGGGGGGGGGGGGAACCCCTCACCTGAACTAGGAATAGCATAGACTTCTCAGCTCTCTCAATCCCAGCCTTCCAGACTTGGACTCTGTGGGAACTTCTCAAGATTCTGCCTCAGCATAGTTGCTTTATAAACCATAGAAGGGAAACTTAGGCAGCAGGAAATAGTCTTGGCTTTTGAGCATCAAACTTATTAGGGAACAGAGGTTAAAAACTACTCATTCTACAAATCTTGATTCTGCATAAGATTCTAGGACCTGAGGATGAAGTGAAGAGCCAACAGAAATTGATTCTGTTCTCTTACGCAAAGACTGGCAAACTACAGCCTGTGGGCCAAATTCTATTGTCTGTGTGTGTGACCCTTTGAGCTAAAAATGATGTTGCATATTTAATTCTTATTTTTGTGAAGTTCATGAGACCCAGCAGTAGCTCACAAAGCTGGGCGTATTTTTTATCTTCCACTTGAGGGAAAGTTTCACAACCTTACTCTTGGACATTTATTCTGTGGTCTTCCTTACACGCTAAAAAGGCTGTTAGTCTAGGATCAGCATTGGGTACCCTGGGGTCAAATTCTGCCTCTGCCACATCTAGCAAAAGAAAATACTAAGAGTTGCTCAAGTGACTCTAGTTACAATGTCTACACTGGACACTTTTTAGGCTTTGGGGGATATCAGAGAAGAAATATATATGCAGATACGTGAAATGGTTTCAGATCCCTATAAAACTCCCAAAGGAAACAGTGTGGTTGAGGAGGCATGGGGTGGGGTATTTGGAGGACTGTGTGTGAAAAACTGACTCAGGAAGGAGCTGGTCAGTTGGTCAAATGTTGGTTGCGAAGTGGCCAAAGGAAGGGAAGGCCAGAAATTGGCCACTGGCTTTTTTGCAAGATGCAGTTTGCAGATCATCTTCTGTAGGGACATGCTTTACAAGACACCTTTGACCTTTCTATCTTATTGGTAAAGTGGGAAAAAAAAATGTCGATTCTGACCTTTGAGAACTTAGAATGATCCATTAAAGAAAATAAATCCTACACTTAGGCTGAATTTTTTTAAAAATATAAGTAATTTTGTGTTTCTTACTGCAATAATTGTATTATAGGTAATAGGGAAGAAAATTGACTAGTATCCTTTTAGGTTATATTGCTAAGATCTGGTGTCTCTTAAAGCCTAGCAAAGCCAGTGTTTACATGCAACATTTGAGCTGATTGGAATGGAACACAATTTGGGCTTCTGACATGGAGGAGTGTTCTCCTGAACTTCTTGTCTTCTTTCCATTTGTCAAAGAGAATCCTTATCTCACTGTCATCTACAGCCCTCAGAGGCCATGTGAGATGCATCACTGGGGAGAAAAAAAACCAGTGCCATTACCCCAGGACAGGGAAGAAAAAAGTAGGCCGACTCCTATTGATTCCCATTTCTCAGACAGAGTGATACCTAAACGCTCTGAAATGAAAGTTTTTATATGTGAGAGGGATTACCAACACTGGGCTGTTATTGTCCTTTGATGTGCCCCAGAAATAGTACAGTACAAGGTGTTTTTTATATATATATATCAGTACAAGTTATTAAAGAATAAATTGTGGGAAGCAAACTGTTCTACCCAAGCAGCCTTTTGCTTTGCCTCTAGCCAATTTATGTAACGGTGAATTTTCTTTCTTCTTTTACTTTAGTTTGCTGCCTTTTGAAACTTTTTTTTAATTAGGCAATGGTGTGAGAATAGATTGACAACCTGTCTCAGTTCAGGAGAGTGAATGAGTCGAGCCCTCAGAATGAATAAGAACATCATGGAGGCATTTGTGTCCAGAGCACCCATTGCCCGGGCTCTTGTCCATTGTGCAGAGAAGGAAAGTGAAGCTGAGAGAGCTAAGGACATGGGGAAAGTCGCATGCCAGTTGGATGCCTACCTGGGAAGGTAAAACTGGCTCGAATCCCTCAGAGTTCCATGATTTCCACTTACAGTACAGCAGCGCCGTGTCTACGGAGAGAGCCGGTTAGAATTGTTTAAAACTTGGAAACTGATGAAATATGAAGAAATCATCTGCTCTGGGCCTGTGCATTCCCTAGCTTTTCACTGAACCGGAAATTGTGGGGGCACCACTGTGGGTCAGAAAACTTTCCCTGGCAGCTGGACTTGCTGTCCGCAGAGGCTAGCTGGGGATTGTGGTTAAATCACGCAGATGGAAACCGGGCAGCACTTGGGTGTGGGCTCATGCTTTTTCCTTGCTTGTCCAAATTAAGCTGCCTAACTGGGTTCCTGGGGAGGCTGAAGGCTCGTCAAGGGTCAGCAGCCATTTCCTAACAACTCTGAAGAACTCAGGGAGCATACATTTTCCTTTCTCAAGAGACACTGTCATTGCAGAACAGCTCAAAAGATTTTTCTAGATTTTTAGATTGCTTTATTTTGCTTCTTACATTAATCCAAAGGACATCCTATAATGCTGTATTTCTTACAAGTCTTGTTTTACCTTCCATTTTATAGATTCTCAAAGAATATTTCACATGTGCAATTACATTTTTATGTTTAAATAGAATTCATTGTAGTTTATATCTCTTTCCTAGAAGACACTGAATTTTAGAAAGTAAATTTATTTACATTGAAGGTTTTTAATTAAGTGGACAATAAGATAAAGCTACAAAATGATGTATGCTTTTGGTGTTTTTTTTAAAATTAAGGGCAAAATATGGCTTTTAGGTTTTTCTAGAAAATATTATGAACTAAGATGTTCTAAGAAATTTTATGCACATTATTTTGATTTATTTTCTGTTTGAACCAGATCTTGAAGATGGGTCATAATTGTATTCTCTGCCTTCATTACATCATTCTAGCCCAGCATTTATCCCTGGTCTTTGGAGAAGAGATGTTTCTTCCTTAACCTCTGCTACATTTGAACTCATCAGGTTCCTGTTACTACAAAAACAGAAGTCATGGAACCTCTGGGTCATGGGCCACGGCCAACTTTAACCTTGAGATTCAGATAATTGTTCCTTTTCTATTTGTCTGAGGAATGATACAGGTGTGACAAACAGAATGTGATAAAAATTGTTTCCAGTATTAAATTGGTTCTTTTCTCTCCTATGATAAGTTGAGAGATCAGAACTCCTACCAGAAATCAGAAGAAAAAACATTTCTTGTTCTTTGCCCAGTAATCACACTTAAAGAAACCAACAGTGTAAGCATTAAGCCTTGAAAATGTTTGTTACTTTCTTTGTAATTTTCCCAAGTTTTTTGTAGTTAGCAGTCCTTTGACGATAACAAAGCAGCCCCACTTTCTCAAATCCTTTCCTGTGAAGAACAACACATTTCAGTTGAAAGCAGAGCGTTTGGCACTCAAATAATTTCAATTTTAAGATTTCAACCCATGATGTCCAATTCATCCACTTCTAAATCCCACTAAAAATGCTGGTAACCTGCCCAGATCTGGGTAGCTGTTTAATGAGAAAGATTACAAGTAACAGCTACTCCTTTTCTATGCTTCGTCTCAGGAGAAACTGTGTTGTTGATTTTTTTTTGTTGTTGCTGTTAGGTTTTTTCCTTTTTGTAGTACTCCAAGTGATTTATTGTTTGCTGTACTCATGAGGAGAGTCCAGATTTAAAACAGCATTAAGATTGTTCTGGAAGAAAGGCACACTCTCCACTTAAGTCATTGTCTGGGCTGCTCTGAGACACAGGTACCTGGCAGCATATGGTGGTGGATGGACGGAAGCCCGGTGAAAATTGGAGACAATTTGATGGATTTCTTTGAGACTTTGAATTAGACAGTGCCCCCAGGAGATGAAAGGAGGTTTTTTTTTTTTTCTTTCCCTACTAACTTTTCTACTTCTCTAAGGGTTAATTAATTATTTTTCCCCTTTATTCAGCAAATAGGCCTTGTGGATTAGATTTGTGGCAGGCTGATAAACGGACAAGTTCAGCACATACCAGCATTTCTGCAAATCACCCTCTGCGTTTCTGATCACATCCCCTTGGTGTGAATCAGAACGATAGTGCGAAACAAGTGCAGGCCATGGGAAGCCAAACCCCTATTTTTAGGTTCTCTGGAAATTTTTCTCTTTATTTGATTTTGGTGGTTTTAGTCATATCTTCTAATACAGTTTCATACAAATATAATCTGCCTTCCCCAGCCTAGTACGATCCAAATCAAAATGATATTATACCTCTTCACAGCTGTAAATCCTTCCTCAAATTAAAGCTCTGAAACCTAATCTGCTAGAGGTCCGCAGAGGAGGAAGGGCGCCCCCAGCACCCCACCAAGAATAGCATTAAGTATCTAATGACAACTTGACAGAGACTTTTATCTTTTGTCCCCTGTGAAATAAAATCTTCAAAGTTACCTGCCTTTACTTCGGAACTAAGCACAGGCAGTCCTTGGCCAGGAGTCTCAACACTGATGCCAGGAGGGCAAAGACAGAGAGCAGAACTGGTTTTTGTTGCTGTTCTTAATGATCTGGGAAGAAGTGAAGGTAAATCTATCACATGGCTATTTTCCAATGGCATTAAAGGACCGGTCACAGCATCAAGCAAAGACTCCAGGAGGAGATTGATGAATTAATTGAGCTCATCAATTAACCAAGGAATTAGTTACTTTGTGTAAAGCACAGTGAAGTCAAGGTAGGACAAGAGGGCAGGAATCCTAGGAGAGCTGAACTCCCAGAGAAAGGTCACCTGGAAGGGTGGCAGTGTGGGCAGATGACCAGGCATTGGGCCAGGCAGCATCTACAAGCCTGGAGTGTACAGGTTGATGTTACACAAAGGAACCTAGATACAAAAGACCCTGAGCAAAACGTCTCTTACCTCTGTGGGCCAGTTGAGGAATGCTTATTCAGAATCACCTGCCTTCTGCAGATATCTTCTTTGGAGTCATCTTTTTCATACACTGATGGGACCATACTCTGTTTTGGTATGTCAAATACTGATCCCAGAGAGCACCCCTTTGCCTTTGTGTTTCCTGAGATATCTTTAAAGGTAAGACAAAACCTTCTGCCTGAAGAATCTGGGATACTTTTTGTTATCTAGTTTCACAAGGACATACGAGTCAGACAGGGTCCCAGTTTTTCAGAGGATTCTTTCAGAAAGATCCTGTAAGACCAATAATGTTCCAGGACATTTACAACTCCCAGGGCAGCAGGTATAAAAGAAAAAAATGTTTCTGGTACTTTCATTGAAAAATATGTTCTAGGAGCAGCTACCAAGTGTCAAGCAAGTCAGGTCCTGTTTTGGGTTTTGAGAGTGCTGGAAAAAATAAAATAGATTGCATTCCTGATCTTATATGCTGGCTTTGTCATTTTCAATGGAGTGCGGTGATTAGAAGATTGGAAGTAGCCTAAAGTCACTTGAGACTTTTTCCTTTTTATGCATGGCATAATTACTGGAGTCAGAAACCGAAGATTACTTACAATTTTTAAAATACAGCCTGTGGTTTTGTTTTGTTTTTTGGTTATGACTCTGTGTATTATTGGATCTACTAAAAGCAAAGTTGATACTTTATTTATTACTTTGCATAAACTGCCCACTGCAGAAGATATATGGGAGGGGGTGAGGTAGAAGAGGGCAGGTGGGGAGTCACTGGCCCTGGGGAAGCCTTCATTTCTTCCACTTGGCTTCAGGCAAGTTAGCAACCAAATCAGGCAGGACAGATAGCTAGCTCAGCAGGATTTTCCTAAAGACACTCTAGATAAAGACCTCCTTGCTCTCTTTACAGTTTTACTACCATGACACTCTATCTCTGCTATTCAATTCATATTTCATCAATATTACATCCTAATGCTTGCTCCTTAGTCTGCTGGGTGTTCCTGAGACTATGGATCACTCAGTATCTTCCCTACAGTAATTCCTAATAAGTCATAAAGGTTTTGGATGTGAAGTTTGGTATTGGTGTTGAGTGCTGCAGATATATAACATGTAATTTTAGTGTAGTCCATAGACAGGCAGTCCAGAGTTCTCTGAAAGAAATTTTGCAGTTAAAACAGAATATGGTATAAATCTGTTTTATTTAATTTTTTTTGCTTTAGGACTCTAGCTATATGATTTGATTTCCAGAAAGTCCAAATTTCTAATCTGTAAGATGCAAATTTAGATTTTTATAAGTATTACACAGAACTATATGAGATGGGATCTAACTTTGGAGTATGCTCACTAGCACAATTGTTTCTTGAGCCGGAACATTTGTCTTGGCATGGGGAGTACAGGCATGGTGTCATCATCAAGTGAGGTTAAAGCTTATTGTCAAACAGATAACAGCCATGCAACCTCATGACAGAATAAAAGATTATTTCTTGTGTGTGTAACAGATGTGTGAAGACTTGAGGTATGTATTCTAAGTATGCCAATTGCTATGCTACGCACTTTGAGAACACAAACTCTCAGTGTTTTAAGGATGGGTTTCATGGGACAGATTCCACCTGTGTTTGAGTCCACTGTAAGGTAAGGTATGTGATGATTAACAGCAACACCTCCAAATCATGAGTGATTATGCACTCTCTAAGTTAGCTGAACTTTGAATCCCCGCCTGGTTTGTGACAGAAGTCCCCGGACAATAAAATAGAGATGGCTTGGGAGAGGAGAGCATGGTTCTCTGGAGTACAGACCTTTGAAATGTGGTAAAGCCTGAACCTGCTGCTATAGGGTAAGGTCTTAGAATAATACCATGTTTGTTTTTTTTTAAATATATGATATACACAGACTTGCAACCCTCAAAACAATCTCCCTGGGAAGCAGGCTTTCCCTAGGACCAAAATAAATAAGAATATAAAGCAAAGGAAGGAAAACATGTTGGAATATCACAGGCCTAAATCAAGCCCTTAAATCCTCATGAAGTGTGAATTTTAAGTGTGGATCCAATCAACCCCAGCTAAGATGTTGACATTGAATTTATGTGTATGACTTAATAGCCCATTTCACAACTACCTCAAAAGCTCCTTTTTTTCCTTTGTGTTATGACTATTTTGATATATTCCTGTGTATGAAATTTATATAAATACTAGTTTTAGTATACATTTTCTTTTGTCCATTACTTAAGAGGGTATTATTACTTCTTGCCTAGTGACAAAAAGTTTCCTAAGCCCCATATTGTGTAAAAACCTTGGGAAGATTTATACCTTTAAAGGAATCCATGAGTGAAGTGTAATGAACTTTAAAGACAGGTACAAGCAGAGACAGGGTGATGAGTGAGATATGAGTATGGTTGGTAATGGGCATGGGCAGGGTACTGAGTACATTTCTTATCAAGCATTGTTGCCTCCTCCTTTGTTTCTGGTTGTTTAATTGTTGGTTACAAATAAAGTTTTCAGCCAATGAAAGGGACAGTTTTGGTCTTTGTTACCTGTAATAAGCACTTTTTTAGAGACATCAGGAAATCTGACAGCTTTATTGGGTTTTCAAGCCTGACTCTTGCCTATCACTTGAATCATTTTGAGCAAGCAAACTGTTTAACCCCCCTGTGTCATCTTTCTTTTGAAAAGGAGATAATAATCCCCAAGTCATGAATAGCTCATCAGCGATAAAAATAATTAATAAAAATGTAGAGGCTATTATAACTTCATGATAATAAACATACCAACAACATGCTAGCTCTGATATCAAAGGGTTGATTTTCTCTAGAATTTAACTGTCAAACCAAATATATTTCAAATGGTGTTATTCCTTTTCATCTTGACCTCATGAATTGATTAAACATTTTTAAAGAGCCTACCGCATACCTACTCCAGGTGGAAATACATTTCTTAGATCTTTTTCCCCACATAATGCTCAACATAGTCTCTAGTAGAAGCCTTGAAGAACTGCAAAAATTTCAAGAATAACTTGTATAAAATGATCCCATTTACGTTCCAAATCTTTGTGGAAATAACTATAATAGTATGTTTAACAGAATACTGGAAGCATGAATATGTAACTATGAATAGCTTTTACCACTGGAATGAGAAAGAGATTGACATGAAGCTTCAATGTTCTAGGCTTCTGGGTGTTTTGTGATTTCTGCATTAACAATGTCATTTGTGTATTGCTTGGATTAATGAATTTAAAATTTTTATTTTTTGTGGTTTTGGGTGTGAACAGAAAGTGAGTAATACTGTATAGAATATTCCCATGTAATCTATCACTCTCCTACAGTTTGACTTTCCATGAACACCTTGCATTTTTATAGTTGAGGAAACAATTTTGATACATTATTATGAGCCAAAGTCTATAGTCTGTGCTAGAGTTCATGCTATTCTGCTAATTTGATCAGTTTTGATAACTTCCCTAAAAATTAACAGCACCTTACCTGATCATCCTTTCTTACCACACCCTTCCCTAATCCCTTGGAAAACATTGATATGATTATTGTTTGCATAGTTTTGCCTTTTCTAATATGTCATACATACTTGGAATCATGAGGCATAAAGCCTTTAAGTGTTGGCTCTTGTCATTTAGCAGGGCATATATAAGGTTTTTCCATGTCTGTCTGTGGCTTGATAGGTCTTTTCATTTCAGCACTCTGAGTAGTATTACATTGTCTGTATGTACCACAATTTATTTGATAATGTCATTGTTTTGGATTTTTACTGTTTTGATAGATGTGTAGTAACATCTTGCAGTTGTTTTACTTGCAATTATCCAGAAACATATGATATTAAATATTTTTTCATCTGCATAATTATTTATCATCTGTTTATTTTCTTTGGCTAAGAATCTGTTTAAATTGTGTTGCTATATTCTTATAGTTAAATTTAAGGAATCCTTCACATGTTTGGGGTAACAGTTCCATGTGTCTTTTGCAAATATGTTACCCCTTATTCTTTTAAAAGTGTCCTTTGTAGAGCAGAAGTTTTCAAAATTAATAACTGTCTAACTTATTGTTTCTTTGACATCATTGCTGGGACCAACGCCTTCTAGTCTTTCTCCTCTGTTATCTTCCAGGGCTGGTTTGGGGGTTTACACTTTTAGGTCTATGAAGTTTATGATCCATCTTGTTGTGTTTTTATTGGTGATGGTTACTGGGGTTTGAATTCAGGACTTCATGCTCCCTTGTCTTGCTTGTTCCCTCTACCCTTGAGCCATACTCCAGCTCTGTTGTTTGCTAGTTGTTTTGAGATGGAGTCAAGCAGACTTTTCTGTCTGGGTTGGCCTTGAATCTGCATTCTCCAATTCTTACCTTCCTGAGAACCTAGAGTTACAGAAATGAGCAAATGGCAGCCAATTTAAGTTGATTTTTTTTGGAATGATTGTAAAGTCAACCTCTAGTCTTTATTATTATTTTTAATACATGGGTGTCAAGGATGATCGTTTTACCATTCAGTTAACCTTGCTCCTTTGTCAAAGATTATTCAGCTATATTTCTGTGATATATATATATATATATATATATATATTCCGCTTCTTTGATTTGTATTGTCTTGATCACTGTAGTTTTATATTAAGTTTTTTTAGTAGGTAGTTTAGATTCTCTTTCTTTATTTCCATTCAGTATTATGTTGGATATTCAGGTTCTTTTGACTTGCAATATAAACTTTAAAAATCAGTTTATGAATACTTACAAAACAGTTGGTTGGGGTTTTTTAAAGTGTGTTGAGTCCATAGATAAAGTTGGGAAGAACTGATACCTTGATAAGTTGAGTCTTCCTATCCATATAGGTATATAGCTCCTACTTTTCTTAATCTTGATTTTGTTCATCAGAGTTTTACAGCTTAACAAAATTTAAAATTTTATATCTAATTATATTTTGAATTTTAATATGTAGTATTTTGTTTGTAATTTTAAATTCCAATTAATTTACTTATTTATTTATTTGTATTGTCTTCGTCCTGTGGCTTGAACTCAGAAACTGGATGCTGTCCTTAAGCTTGTTTGTTCAAGGCTAGAATTTCTGAACCATAGCTCCACTTCTGGCTTTTTTATGATTAATTGAAGATAAAAGGCTCATAGTCTTTCCTGCCCAAGCTGGTTTTGAGCTATGATCACCAGATTTTAGTGTCCTGAGTGGCTAGGGTTACAGGTGTGTGCTACCAGCACCCAGCTCAATCGTTCCCTTTTTGTAGAAAATAATAAATGACTTCTACATATTAACTTCTACATATAAGATTGTATCCTGCAGTCATTTTTATAATTGCTTATTAGTTACTTGCATAATTAAATTTTAAAAAATCAGAGGACATAGGAGAAAACTGGTCTAGCACACCTGGAACATCATAAACATAAAATTATGATGAATATTTTGATACCATGTGTGGCTTTATGAATTTCCTGCAGTAATTTTGAATATCTTGTATATTTGCTAATATACAAAGTCATATATTAAATTGAACAGAACAAATATCAGCACATCTGGCATGAGCTTGTAACAGGTACAAGGTACATACATCTAAACAAATGGTGATACATAATATCTATAAATACTGAACTTAGTGAACATGCAAAGAAGCAAAGTACACGAACTAGAAGAACGTAGATAGGTTTTCAACAGTTGTGATTCAGTGACAATAGATGCTAGAGGCAAAACTGTCAGCAATTCATAGACACAGTTTCAGTGAAGAAATCAGGGCTGTCCTGAGCATTCAAGTCTCACTGACTGATTGTACATCACCTAAGATCTTATTTAAGCACACTCTATGCCTGTCCAAAAACTTCTCCATCTCCTTTCCTTCTGCATTTTCTCATCCTTCTCTCTTGGCAGACTTTTCTCAGAACTGTTAAGAAAGAATATTCTGGGAAAAGTAGTCTTACTATTTGTTTGCAGTGCAGAAGGCTTCAGAGTGTTAAAGTCACCACATCTTATTTGTATAAGAGTTCTTCACAATGCCTTTTCCCCCTATAAGTCTCTAAAAGGTAGAAGTTATTTTTTTAGAGCTCAATATGCTTTTCAATATCTGGCAGAGTGCCAGGCACATAGTAGGTACTAATAAAATATTTATTTAATGAATTAATGGATGATATTACCTAAAATACTGTTATGATCAAGGAGATTACTGAGTAGGTGAATTAGACCATCACTTTGATCTGAGTAATGACTGTAACTTAAATGGATATCCCATTTAAATATTTGATTTATTCTGGCCTTTTAACTGCTGTTCTTTTATTCTAGTATCCTGGTGGTTTACACCGGTCATTAACTTTCTGTCTTGAATAATGAAATGTTAGTAGAAACTTGGTGCATTCAGCTCTCAGAATCATGTTTTGTATATTATCATACCTGGTCTGTCTGTGAACAGTTGAATGGCTCCTCTAATGACTTTAGAATACTGTGGTGAATGACAAATTACTGGTGTCTAATATTGTATGATTGGTAAATGACTGTTATATGCTTTATTTCCATTCCTCCAGGAAGGCTAGATTATTCCCAAATAGCAGATTGTCATATGAAAATGCCAATATTTACTCTCTGTCGATCTAAGGTAACAATTCAGGCAATCATTTGATATAAGACACTTGTTAATTTTTTTCTACAAATCTATAACTAGTTAGGAAGAATTCTCTAAGGCCCCTGTTGTGCTGGGGCTGACCTTCAGGTCTGATAGGACAGATTTAACATAGAGTTTCTATGATGGCAGTCTACCTTAATTCCTGAACCGCCGTTGTGTTTGAGCCCCAAATTGATTTAGGTAATTTTAAGTCTCAGAACAAAAACTCTATTTTGATTGAATTCTAGATTGATATTCATGTAAAAATGTTACAAGCAAAATCAGCAGCTGTCTGGTAATTTCCTCACATGGTATGTCCATTTAATGAGCAAATCTCTTTTCCTTTGTGTCAGCTGTTGAAAAGGGACAGTTCATCACTTTTGGTTTTGTTCACCTCAAGATCCACCTTCCTCTTAAGGTCTGTCCTCCAGATTTGAGGAATAGTTGTGTCTGCTTAATAAAAGCACTTCCTGAGTTCCTTTGTTTTTTTTTTTGTTGTTGTTGTTGTTCCGTTGGTTTTCCTGCCAGCCCAGGACTTTGTTAATTCTATTTGTAGTGCTATCATTATACCTCAGATTTTGATTTTCCTTTTCTCTTTCCTCAGATTCTCTGCTCACATCTGCTGTGTAGTATTCAGGAACCCCTAGCTATTGTGCCATACAGCAAGCAGGGGGCTAAAAGTCCCTTAACTCTGAGTACCGCCATGGTGGCTCTTTAGTGCCAGTGGGCTGATTAGGAGAGTTGGCTAAAGCCTGGATTAGGGAGAGTAAGAGAAAAGAGGAACAGGGCATGATGAGAGAGATCAAAGGAAAGAAATAGAAGCTAAAGTGGAGACAGCAGGAAATAAGATGAAGGGAAAGGAGCATAGAAGACTCAAAAAGAGGTTGGGGTTTGCAGGGAGGGAGGCAAATGGGATTGTTGGCAAGAAAGATATTCCAGGCTGCATGGGAAAGGTTGTTGTCATTCAAGAGCTAGAATTTTCAGTTATTTGCCAAACAAGCTTCACTTAGCTTGTTCCATTGTACTGTAGATTCCATTATTTTGGTCCCTTCATTGCCCACTCTAATAAACTCCTTGAAACATTACCAACTTAAAAAGACAAAAAGTTACAGTTCAAGATCAAGTGTATTTGTGGCACTGAAGTCTGGTGGGCCTCCCGATGGCAGCGGCAGGCAATGAATAGCAGAGAGGACTGCATGAGTGCTGCAGGCAGCAAAACGGAAGGATTTCCCTCATGACTTAGGGGACATTCCACTAGGCCCTACCTCCTGAAAGCTGGACCCCTCTCCACAGTGATAGCCTGAGGACCAAGCCTTGAACATAGCCACTTTTGAGGGACCCTAACTTCATTCCTGACTCATCTCCCCTGCCACCCTGCCCCTTCCTGCTTATGAGAAGATCATCTCTCCCAGGATTAGCAGAGGGGGCTGAGGCTCCTGGATTCCTTCTCCACTGTGTATTAGCTCTCCAGTTGGGACTCATTCAGTCAAGTGTGAGATTCAGATGCCACAGATTTTTGGGCAGAACTCAACCCGGACCTAAAAGTAAGTGTTACATTTTATAAAGGAGGGGTGATCAAGGGAAGCAAAAGTCAGACAGTTCCCGTGTGGAAATCTCTTATATTGGAGATTGACCATTAAACTAGTGATTGAATATTCATTTCCACAGGCAAGATCCTGTTCCTGTTTTATTTAAGTAATGATGTTGGGATACTCTTGGCCCTTCATTCTGTAAATGGCAGTAAGGGATATATAGCCAGCCACACAAAGTCAAGGATTCCAAATAGCTTTCAAACACGCCAGGTATAAAATGTTGTCAGGAGCTACCAGAGATACCAGATTGTGAGCCATTTGAAGGCTGTGTGCAGACTCGGTGGAAAGGGATCTGTGATTGATTGACAGTGTCTGCAAGAATATGAGAAGGTAGGAGTGGTGCCCTGGGTGCCGGCTACTTTGTCATCCAGTCTTGAAATTCTTGTAAAAAGTGGTGTATTCTTCATAATACTACTATAGATCTGTCTTTCCAGAGAGAGGGATAGTATCTATTTTTGCAGAATTTTTTGAAATGTAATGATTTATACCACCACTCGAATTCTTTTTCTTTACCTCTGGATCAAGTAACCTACCTGTAGTAAAGGACATGGATGTTATAAAATGGTTATACCTTTGCCTTCATAATTAAAAAATATTCCATAGAGCACCTAGTTCTTGGTACAGTATGAGAGGGTCTTTGTTGTTTGCTTCAGGGCTTCAGGAAGGTGAAGTGTCTTCTGGTGGCATAATCCAGTTGGGACTAATTGTAAAAGGTTATAAGATTTACTTGGCTCCTCTAACACACAAATTTTTGCTGTGCTAATGCACGCATGTAGCTCCATAGAATCTCAGAGATGGATGGCAACTTAGATGTCTTTTGAGTCATATGATTTGGGGAAAGAAGAGCATAGAATATGTGCCTTATTTAGACTTCCAGTTAGTTCATAGCATAATTGTTTGCCAAAAAGTATTGAGACTTCCCTTTGACGACTTCTGTCTTTTTTTTGCGGGGGGGGAGCTTTTTTATTTTTTTAAATTTATTTTTTATTGTGAAAATACTGTACAGAGGGGTTACAATTACATAGGCAAGATAATGAGTACATTTCTTATCAAGCATTGTAGCCTCCTCCTTTGTTTCCCCTTCCCAGCCTCCCCCCGCGACTACTTCTGTCTTTAAAGTGATCCCAGCCCACTATTAGTGAAAGAAGCAGCCCTAGCGTTGATCAAGAAGCCGTGGTAGGCATATCATTCTCAGCCATGTCAGTGGGTGAGAGTCATTTAGCAAGGCATGTGGGGACACACTGAGTCATAGAGCATCCCACCATGAGCTAGGAAGCCAGGAACAAATGTTTATGCAAAGAATGAAACCAAGTTACTGAATTCTTCATTCTGTGGAGACATCTGCTCTCATCTTACTCTGTTACGGTGATTCGATTGTTGAATGACAGGGATTGTGATACTCAGACAAGAAGTCTGAAGGTCCTTCCACTGCCCCTACATAGTAATTATTAATTATGGAGAATGATATGGGAATATAGATATTATTTGGATTATCCTATTTTCTTTCCCTCATCTATATAAGAAGCTTAGGTTAAAGGTCCTTTCCTTTCTTAACTGCTATTATATATTCACATGATGCTAGACTTAGCTTGGATTAATCAGAATATCTACTGGGCATGTTTTGTTTAAAAGCAACTTGTCTTCCTAGTTTTTCATTGAACAAACTAGATTTTGTGTTTAAAACTGGACCATGAGTTGTGTGTTCCAGGTGGCTAGCCAGTGGTTGGCCTACTGTAGGTGCTGCATAATGAATCTCAGCAGGATGTGAAGACAGTACTGTGCTAAAGAAGACTCAGATCCAAGGAGCTAAAGGGGCAGATGAATCCTTTGGCTGGAACCTTGTGACACCATCTTACTCAATCTTTACACTAATATGAGAGTAGTTTTTCTGACTCCTGTTTTCACAGACAAGGAAATGAGGCTTACGAGTATATGGCCTGAGATCATGCAGAAAGTCCATGAAAGCTGGGAATGGAGCCAGGGTCTCTCTGATGTACAGCCACCCTCCCATCACGACCTGAAGTATCTAACAGTCTCTACTTAGTGACTGAGGGGGGAGGGCACTGTCTTCTTGTACAGATTAAGAGACAGAGTGGAGGTGGGGGGAGACGGACAGAGACAGAGACAGAGACAATGACAACTAGAGATAGAGAGCTCTTAGTAAATTACCTCTTTAAAATATGTAGAAATTTAGAGTTGGGGGACATAGCTCAGTGATGAAATGCTTGTATAGCATGTGCATGACCCTAGCTTGATCTCCAGGATTATTGTTTTTAAGGATTAAAAAGAAACATGTAGTGATAGTGATCCAAAAGATCAGCTTCAAGTTGCTTTAATTTTATTATTAGTATTTTTTTTAATTTTATTTGTGAAGATACTGTACAGAGGGGTTACAATTACATGGGCAGGATAATGCGTACATTTCTTACCAAGCATTGCAGCCTCCTCCTTTTGTTTACCCTTCACATCCCTTGCCAGCCTCCCCCCTCCCCCTCAATCTATTATTAGTATTTTTAACTTTGCTGTAGATATCAGCCCTTTCAGGCAGGGTTCATAATAATTTCTCATGTTGATTCTGCAACTATTCCTAATTGTTCTCTCTAGAAACTGAAATAAGGTCAAGTTGTTCAAATACTTGCATAGGATTTTGGAACCTATTGTAGTCATGCTTAAAGTCTCCTGAAACACTCAGTTTTATTAATACTTCTATGCCTCATTCTCTTAGGGATTATGTAGAAACTTTAGTATGGTATTATATTCAGGGAGAACAGTCAGATTTTTTAAATACATGAATTAGTTTAGTTTTTCTATTTCTGTATCTATTTCTTGAAATTTAACCCTGATATGATTAATTAATAGGAAAAATATCAGTCACTGAAGTGCTGTATAAATATTTAAGTGAATCATAGGATTATTTGGCAAATAAAGGTAAATCTAGAGATTTACTGCATAATTTACACTTGGCAGTAAATAGACATGTTTTTACCGTGCAAGTGCACAATAATAGTTTAATACAAACAAATTACTAGTTAAGTAGAAATGAGTGTAGTTTTGACACAAATAGAATACAGCTCATGTGCATAAATATAATAAAAATAATAATGCATGTTATTTACTTCGGTGATATCTAGCTACAGCTGCATTCAAGCTGCTCTGAAATAGAATTAAAGCAACCGATTAAATACCTATTAGCTTGATAGAGACAGATCAGATTATAGCAACAATCAGAATTAATGTGGAACAATGTATTTAATCACTCTTCTCTTCCTAGTACAACCAAAAGTCTTGCTGGGATAAAGTTCTTTATTTTATGTGTGTGCTTTGAGTATGTAGCATGTTGTTGCTGTTAAAAAAAAAAAAAAAAAAAAAACAAACACAACTCTGGGCTGCATTGGTCAAGGATTAGAAGTTTTACTCTGCTTTGCATGAAACTTTCAAGCACATTGCAGGCCTGACAACAAGAAGAAGGATGGATATGTGAAATGAATACATGTGTTGCAGGTGTTGCCTGAGCTAAGTAAGGGTTGGGATCATGAAAATTGCCTTTCCATAAGAAGCAAAAGGTTGGCTCTTTTACGGAAGGAATAGAGAGTCACAGACACTACCAAGATAAATAAGCACTGGTAGACACCACCTCCCAAAATTGTCACTCTGGGGGCCAAGACTTTAACACAAGGGCTACTGGGGAAGATTACATTCAAGCCATAGCATTGCTCTGTGGGACTCATGTATTAATATTTCTTTTAATCAGCTCATTTTACTAAACTAGGTGGGGCATAATGTACCTGTAACCCCACTCACGAAGCTAAAATAGGAGAATCTTGGCTTTGAGGCCAGCTTTGGCTATGCAGTGAGACCTTGTTTCAAAAAGAAGAGTTTATTAAGTTGAAGATGTGGCTTCGGTGGTAGACTACCAGCCAATGAGCAGAAGCAAGTTTAAGTCCTCTGACACCCCCACTCCCCTCCCCCCCAAAAAAAGTTTATTAAAGGAACAAACTAACAAGTCTGCTTGTATTTTAAATAGCAAGTCCCGTTACCTACCGTGAAGAGAAAGAAACCAAACATAAAGTAGTGAAAAGACACTGTCAAAAATTAATAAAAAAAATTAATTCAGGCTGGGTACTGGTGGTTCATGACTGTAATCCTAGCTACTCAGAAGCCTGAGATCTGAGGATCACGGTATGAATCTAGCCCAGGCAAGAAAGTCTCTGAGATTATTTATCTCTAGTTAACTGCCAGAAAACTGGAAGTGGTGCTATGGCTCAAAGTGGTAGAGCACTAGCCTTGAGTGAAAAAGCTCAGGGACAGCTCCCAGGCCCAGAGTTCAAGCCTCATAACCAACCATAAAAAAAAAAAATCAGGGTACATCCTATTTCCTTTACAATATGTCTGAACATCAGACTTCCCCAGTTTTAGAAAGGAAGGACTTTCACATTGTTGCAGCCAATTGGTATTTGAGGTGTACCACATTGGAACATTCCAATGGAAGTTAATGTGATGAAAGGGATGGAAGAAGAATTTAAACTTAATAACTTCTTGTCATGCACCCGAGCATTACTGAATATTCTGTGTGGTGTTTGCATAGTGAGGGTGGTGTCTTCTGCCAGTCATTAGTGGGTAGGTTCTCACCTATCAGATCAATTACCTGCCAAGATAAGCCCTGGGACTGCAGATAGAGTAGCAGCTAGCTCATAGGAGAATGTTCAAGATGAAATGAGAAAACATCTGCTGCAGGCCAAAAAGACTGAGTGGGTGGGTCTATGTAATTCCTACCACTTTCCATTTTTTCCATATCTCTGGAACAAGCCTGTTTGCATGGGATATAGTTCTGCTTTCTCATCCAGAAATAAGTTTGAACTTGGTAGCAGAGAAGGTAAATTTTAAGGACGTTAGTGGGCAAAAGACCCCAACATATTTTGTCCATTGCTACTGTCACGCAGTGCAGTTCCTTCAGCACAGTGCATAGAAACACTTTCTGAAAGGAGAAAATTTCTACAGAACTACAGAAAAATATTTCAGACCTATAGGAGCTTCTTTAGTATGCCATTCCTGTGCAAAGGTCAAAGGATTGAACTTACCAAATTTCATTAGCTCCAAGATAACATGAATTATAAAATATACTAACAATTTAATGAATTTCTGAAAAAAATTAAAGCTTCTACATTAGGTATGCATACCTCTAGAAAAGAATCCTCATTTGTGGAATATTAAAAAATGTGAAGAGAAATGGTGATTTATAATTTAAAATGCCCTTAATTCCACACCATGTTTGTCTCAGCTTCATCTTGTTCCTTTAATGTCTAGCTATTTAAACATCACCTAAATATTAGGCCTAGTCTCTCTAGTATATGACTGATTGAATTGCAAATCAAAATAAGAATATATATATCTCATTTAGGATATATTATTTATTTTTTATTAACATAAGAAAATAATCTGGATTGGCTTTGGGTTGCGGGGGTAAGTTTGTGGTATTGTTACAATGATATAGAATCTATTTCCTTTTTGGCTGAACTCTTCTTTACAAATAACAACAACAGACCTAAATAAGAAACAATAATCACCCAACACAAGAAGCCTAAAAGAAGCGAGTCTGCCTTTTTGCCTTTTTAAACAATTTTGTGCCAGCACAGGGACTTGAACTCAGGGCTTTGATGTTGAGGCTTGAACTCAGGTTCTGGGCGCTGTCCCTGAGCTGTTTTGCTCAAAGCTAACATTCTACCACTTGAGCCATAGCTCCACGTCTGGATTTTTTTTTTCGTAGTTTATTGGAGATAAGGGGATTATGGACTTTCCTGCCCTGGATGGCTGTGAAACATCAATCCTTTGATCCTCAGATCTCAGTCTCCTGAGTAGCTAGGATTACAGGTGTGAGCAATCAGCACACGCTGCCTTTTGCTTTTTGCTGTCCCTATGGGCCTTATGATTTCTGGTAGACCCCTCCCCCCAATGGACTGAACAGAGTTGTGGTGAACACTATTATGCGAATTAAAGAAGCTTTGATAGTTTGGATCCACAGTAATATATCCATTTCTCTTCAGCCCAGATTGAATGTCACATCCCAACTGAGCAGAAGGAAGACCAGTGCAAGATACCTCCCAGCCACAAGGGGGCAGAGCCCAGGAGAAGATTGAGCCAAAGAACAGTAGTGTGTGTTGCCCGTCTGCTAGGGCTAGTCAGGCTAGATGACTCAAGGCTTGTTATCATCTCTTAGGCCCGCTGGAAAGAAAGAGGAGAGGTTGAAAAGGTTGGGGAGACACTGAGAGAAATGTTGAGAAAGATGAAGGAGATATGTGCAGAGAGAAGATGGACATTGGACCTGGATACCCCTGGTTGCAGAGTTCTCCACATGGATTCCTTTCTCCTATGCGGGAGAACTACTTGCCTAGATCCTTACCTTTAAAGGTATACATGAAGGGGTAGTGACAGGAGAAGAAGCCTTGAGTCCAGACAAATAAGCTGCTTGATTTTTTTCTTTTTTGGGTTGGTAGTGGGGCCTGAACTCTGGGCCTGGACACTGTCCCTCAGCATCTCAGCTCAAGGCTAGCGCTCTTCCACTTGAGCCACAGCACCACTTGCAGCTTTTTCTGCTTATGTGGTGCTCAGGAATTGCACCCAGGGCCTCATGCATGCAAGGCAAGCACTCTACCCCTGAGCCATCTTCCCAGCCCCAGCGACTTGATTTTTGAGTAAGATGTACAAAGAAGAATAAATAGTTTCCGTTTTTTTTGTCTATCCTTTCTATTTCCCATCCAATTTCCATAGAAACTTGGTTTTCTGGCCTATTTACTGCTCATGATACACACATGCAAATATAAATCTGTATATATTTTCAGTCAAGTGTTTACCAATCTAATAACACGGGCATAAAAATCACAATGTAGTTAGACTTATTCTACAAATGAGAAAAAGGAACAATTGCAACGTGGTTTGGGGTTGTTTGAAAATGTTGAGGACATGTTTTTCAGATGTGTTTGGGGGGAATTCTGAACCTAGCCATATTTACTCAATACTCAGTGAATGTTCAGTGCCTCCATTACCTCAAGAAAAAATCATCTCTATCATCTTGATGTATTTCTCTGAAAATGCTGCAGTCATCCCAACTTCCAGAGGACAGTGTGCTTTTCATTGGGGACAGACTGGAGCAGAATAGGGAATCCCCTATTGGGATGGTGGCAATATATCCATCTTTTTTTTTTTAATAACTAGCCACCAATACTTGGAAACTGTGAGCATGAGTGTTCTCTTCTAAGGAGATTTGGTGAGGAAGTGACTTTTTATTTCCCTGAAACTACTTGAAGATGATTAAGATGCCCAACACTCCACATCTCTTTTATTTGTTGGTCTGGAAATTTCCTCCATGGTTAAAAAAAAGAAGTGACTAGTGTTTTCCGACTTAGAGAAGGGTTGGCCTATCTTTTATAGTGTGTTCATAGATGAATGTTCACTTTGCTTCAGATACCATACTATCTTATAAAAGAAAGACTGAAACTTATTCTTTCTAGTGTCTGATGACAGATACTAGTAAAGGGAGGCTGGTTTTTCACTTAATGGCCAACTTTAAAGCAACTATCCACCAAATGAATGAGTAGCCCCACAAAGGAGTGATACTCCCACTGGTAGTAGGTTACAGGCAGAATGAAACAAGCTGCCCAAACTAACTTGGCATAACATAAGTAAGGGAAAGAAAAAAAGAATGACAATCACAAAGTTAGTAAAATTAAAGTGAAGGAGGAGGATCAGGCTTCAACTTACACAGGAGGGATCAAGATGGAATCTACTTGGTTTTCAAGATGGCACCATCCTAATGAATGGCCGAGTGGCACGCTGTCCCACTTAGCATGCCAAGTCCTGGAAGAAAAGACCCAGTTGACTTTAGTAAGGTCAGATACTCGTCCTTTGACCACACAGAATGGGGATAGCAGAAAATCCACCAAAGGTCACTAGGGCACTCTTCAAATATAGAATAGAAGGATAGGGCACACAATTTAATTTACTATTTTCCTAAAACTGCTTATAAGAGGAAAAATTTTCCTTAAGTAGGAATCAAGATAGAGTGATCCCTCACCTATTGTGGGAGTTAGGTTCCAGAGACGCCCACAATAGGTGAAAATCCACGAAGTAACAGCATTACACAGTTGATACATTACATAGTATGTCGTGGTTCACTTACTGCTGCTTCGCAGATTTTTACTTATCCCAGGCATCTCTGGAATGTGACTCCTGCAACTGGTGATGATGGATCCATGTTCCTTTGTTTGTTTTTTTAAACTGCAATACAGTGAAGCAGAAATAAGTGAACTGCAATCTAGCAAGGGACAACTGTACTGCTACAAAAAGGTCATGGAGCCAATGAGACAAAAATTAGCATATAATGTTTGCCATAGAAGTCAGGTGAACATATGTTAGAGATATTATTAAGAAGATTCTTCACTGTGCAGGAAATTGCATATGGAGAATGGATCCTTGTGGTTTCAGGAAATGGTCATGGACAAGAATATTGTCTGTGAAAAAAGAGGGATTGGAACTCCTTAAAGGTAGTCAGGTATGCTTAGGTAATAACATCCTTTGACATTTTGTTTTATTGTAAAGGTGCTGTGCAGAGGGGTTACAGTTGCATGAGTAATGCAATAAGTACATTACTTGTCTATATTGTTACCCCTTCCCTTGTTGTTGTCCCACTGTCCCTTCCCTCCCCCACCTCCCTCACTCCTCACCCCCCCACCCCACACCCTGCCCAAAGTTGTAAAGTTTGTTTCCAGTCTACTGTCCTGTGTGGGTATCCTTGTTGCAATGCATCATCCTGAGTCCTTATTTCAGTGTTTTGTTATTCCCCTTCCCCTCCCCAGATTAGACAAATGTATATATAAGTTGCAGGGTACCAAAATCAAGTACAGTGACAACAAGGGATACATCCTTTTATGATGATTTCTAAATTCACCTTCCTTTTGTAGGTTTTTCATCTGTTATGTAGCGAAGGAATGCTATATCTCAGAGAATTCACATGCTCCAAGTCTGGGAATCCCTTACCACCTTCTCTCTTCTGTTCCTATCCTTTCCAATCATTTTTAAGCTTTAATTAGACAGTTTCAAAACTGCAATTAGCAAAAACCAGTATATGAACCTCAGTCCTGCATACTCACTTGTGTCCACCTAGACCAGAACTTAGATCAAAATAGCATAGCATGTTAGTTGTTTTCATCTCAGACTAAGACCTCTTTGATGCAGGGGCCTCATTTTTCACTACTATATTATTCACATGTGGCACAGAAACCTAGGAAATGAGCAAATGAATGGAGGAATGGAATGGACAAATTGAAATATAAAGAAGTAGTGACAAGAGGCCTCTTAGAATTGAGCTCTTCGTTGATGGCTTCTCTTACTGCTCAAATAAGCTGTAGTCTGTACACTTCTGGGTCTTAAGCAGTATGAATATTTGATCTCCTGGTATCTGTCAGGCATAGCCTTTCTCTGGGATGCTTGAAAGCATTTTAGTCTATTGATTTGTTCTCACTAGAGCTGAGCTGTGAGTGGTAAGCATTTGTTTCTATTATGACTGTCAATAGTATGATTTCAAATTACTTTTATCATTATGGTTTCAAGAGATCACACCTTTAATTTACAAAGCGAGCTCCCTAGAGCTGAACCGAATCACACCATACTATGTTATGTCTTAAGCTTTCACCTCATGAACATTAATTAGTATTGGGGGAAAATGATCTTCCTGTCTTGATTAGTGTCTGTGAGTCTGATCACAGAATCATTTAGGTATGAACAAAGGTACCTACAGACACACGTAGAAACCTTAAAAAGCAACCAGAATGTTTAGAGGAGAGAGCAATCACAAAGAGAAAGGAGTCTCAATGAAGTCAGAAACAGTGCCTGCTTCCCCTACGCCTTGGGAAGGTTACCGCTCTCTACCTGCTTCCCGCTCACTACCCATTTTCCAATCATGGTACAACTCTGGTGAGAATAAATCAATACAGCAAAATGCTTGCAGCTTCCCAGAGATACTTAGAAGAGCTCCATCCTCAGAGGCCACTATTTTTTTCACTTATATTTTGATGAGTTCATTCTTCTTTGTTCATGTATATTTGTTCATCTCCTTGGTTCCTGTACCACTTGTTAAGACTGCAGTAGATAGAGTCAGTGCATTTCCATCTAGGAACGACTCTTCTCAGTGCTTTTCTTCTGTACTTTGGGAAGTAGGTGAGGTGCAGACCGTGATATTGGCAGAATGTAATTCATAGAGTTGTTATGAGGATTAAATGAATTTCTTTTTTATTGTTGTGGGTGGTCGTGGGGCTTAAACACTGGGCCAGGGCTCTGTCTCTCAGCTCTTCAGCTCAAGGCTAGCGCTATACCACTTGAACCACAGCACCACTTCCGGTTTTCTGGTGGTTTATTGGAGATAAGAGTCTCACAGACTTTTCTGCCAGGGCTGGCTTTGAATTGCAATCCTCAGATCTCAGCCTCCTGTGTAGCTAGGATTAAAGGTGTGAGCCTCCGGCAGCCAGCTAAATGAATTTCCTGACTTAGTCTCTTCCTCATTCTACACAGATCTAGGCCTCCTGGGCAATATGAAGGAGGAGGGAATATGAGCAGAGATGTCTTATCTGTGCCAAATCACATACAACTCCAAGAACATGAACCTTTTGTTGCACTCCAGGCTCCTTCCCCCATAGAGGAGTTAATGAGTGAAATAAGGCTCTTTGCAACTATATCAGTCCTCTACTAACTAACCTACACTGACTGTCAGAGCACCAACAACAGAATCAATACTGGGTACAGAAATACTCTAGATTATGCTATTTCAGCATGACCCTTTCATATTGCAATCCTCCATATGGTCTTTATTTGTGTCTAAAATAAATCTTAAGCTCCTCCCAGATCTTTTCTCAAGACAAAAGTTGGTCTCTGTATGTGGCTGAACTCTAATGGCTGCTTTTTCTAATTAGCATATAATTTCATTTCATTATAATGGTTGGAATCCTGTTTCCAGGACAACCAGAAGTTGACCAAAACCTTTATATCCACTTGGTCAGAATCCTATTGGAGTCTTGAGTCTCCTCACTTATATAGTTTCATGTAGATCCATCAATCTTCCAGCTCTCTTTTCTTCATTAATCTCTTCACAAGGTCAGACTCAACTGCACAATTTCTCTAATTATAATAATGGAAATTTATGTATTTCCAAAAGCCAACCTTGGAAGTTGCACTGTGGCTCAAAGTAGTAGAGTGATAGCCCTGAGCAAAACAACTCAGGGACAGAAATCAAGCCCCATGACTGACAAAGAAAAAGAAAAGAAAAGAAAGAAAGAAAGAAAAAACAAATCACACAGTACAATATAAATAAATTTAAAATGACAGCAAGAAAGATAAAACCACTGTGTCTCTACCTTGGGGGGGGGGTTCATTTTGCCTAGCATCAATTCTTCCCCCATGGTATAACTCCTGTTTTCACTGTATTTGATTCCGGTGTCCTGAATCTTGTATATACATTTTTCTAATTTAGGGATGGGAAGGGAAATAACAAAATGCTGAAATAAGGATATAGGTTGACCCATTGTAACAATGAGATGTGCAAGACACTATGTTGAAAAGGAACTTTACAATGTGGGGCAGGGAGGAATTGGGGAGGTGGAGGGGGGAGGATGGTAGGGGAAAAACAGAGGAGGTGGTAACAATGCTTCATAGGAAATGTACTCATTACCTTACTCATGTAACTGTAACCCCTCTGTACAATGTTTTTACAATAAAAAAAATATACAAAAAAAGAAAGAAAGAAAGAAAGAAAGAAAGAAAGAAAGAAAGAAAGACACATTATAAAAGCCAACCTTGGTAGCTTTCTCTCCTACTATGGACATTTTTATTCTAATGTGTTGTCTTGGTCTATTTAGGCTACTGTCACAAAAATATCTCAAAGTAGGTACCTTAGAAATAGGAAATTATTTTTTAGATATAGTGAAGTCTAAGATCAAGGTATTCTCAGAGCTAGTGTCAAATGAGGGCTTCTTTTCTTCCCACAGTGGAGCTGTTTTGCTGGTTCTCACATGGTAGAGGACTAGCTAGCACTTGGTCTCTTTTTATATGGGTATTAATCTCAGTCATGAGGACTGAACCTCGTTCTCTTTTGTAAATGCCATTCTCTTCTTGCTTCAGTTCTGGCATTGTTTTCTTTAAATTAAGTTCTACTAGCCTTAGCTTAAAAATAAGCCAACAAACATCATTTTAACTTTCTAAGATTATATAATTTCTTTTGACTTATCTCTTAGTTGGATATCTTTCATCATCATCAAGCAGTTTATTCTTTCTAAGAGAGTTTTATGAAGGTTATAGTCCCAAAGATGTTTCACTTTAAGAAAGTGTTTCTCTTGCTTTTCTATTTGAATGGCCACTGTGGCTGATATGACAGTGCTTCCTTCCCTCTGAAGTTTAGAGACTTTGCTACTATCCCTAAATTATGTGTTATTTGGGGAAAGTCTGAGAATAGTCTAATTTTGTAAGCTCTTGAAATTGATTTGCTTTTTTCCTTAAATGCCAGAATAACTCAAGTTTTATTTTTGATGTATAATAAGTTAATTAAGATCATAATGCTTATTGTTGCATTTTTTTCAATATCTTATTTCCATGCAAGGAATTAGTTCTCTCTTCACCTAAGGGAAACATTCCTTGTGATAACTCAACAGTTTTTTTCCCTAATCTGAAAATAAGAAATATCTCCAATGCTTCAAAATTTGAAGCTTTTGGGGTGGCGAGCATGATTTCACAGATAACCTCATTTGATGGTCACCATCAAAACATAGACACACTAAACATATTGTCTAAAATGACCTTCAAATAGTAGGCATTAAATTGTATATGAACCTGAATGAATTTTATGTTTAAATTTGAGTTCAATTCTCCAGATACTTCATTATATGTATGTTAATAGTCACAAATCTGGGGGAGGCAGGGAGACTCTGAAATCTAAGATACTTCTGGACCCAAGCATTTGGGATAGGGTATATTCAAGCTGCAATTAAGTTAGATTATTCCATCATGCTGCTAATTTATCTTTGATGTTTCTATGTCTGTTTAATTTATTAGATTTTTAATGGCCTGTAATAATTTTCAGAGTATGTTCTTGGGTCCAGATTTTCTTTCTAAAATCTTATTCAGGACTGGAAGGTGGCTTAGTGGTAGAATGCTTGCCTAGCATGCACGAAGCCCTGGCTTCAATTCCTCAGTACCATATAAACAGAAAAGGCCAGAAGTGGTACTGTGGCTCAAGTGCTAGAGCGCTAGCCTTGAGCAAAAGAAGCTCAGGGACAGTGCCCAAGCCCAGAGTTCAAACCCCAGGACTGGCAATAATAATAATAATATCTTCATATTTACCTTTTGAGCTCTGAGTTCTTGTTGATGATTTTTAGCAACTTATTTATAAAACAGTCAGAGAGAGCCTGTTTCTATGCTTGAGTTATAGTTTCTTCCAGTTAAATCTTCTATCTGGGATGTATTTCCCTCCAATTGAGTCTTCTCTCTGTCTCTTGTGTAATATTTTCCATCACTTCTAGTCCATTCCCTCCCCCATTGAGGTAGTCAGTCTGGATGGTTATCAACCCCTTTCTTCTTATTATGCTCTCTATTAGAATGAGCCACGTGAACTAAACTGAAATGAGAGGTTCTTTTTCTATCTCTTTTCAAGTGACCTAAAACTAGTTTGTCCTCCTTATTCTGAACCATAGTTTGAGGGATAGATGCTAGTTTCCATCTACTTTTCTAATGATGACTCCCAGTGTGGTCCTTGGACCAGTGATATCACTAAATATGGGAATTTCTTTATCTCAGCACTATTGAATCAGAAACTCCAGAGACAGCTTTCTTCATAAGTCTTCCAGGCACTTTTGATCTACCCTGAAGTATAAAAGTGGACAGGGTGGTAGAGAGGGCAAAGAAATCAACCTGAGGCCGACTGTAGCTCATGATGGGGTACCTGATCCATGTTTTCTCTTCTGTGATGTGCTAAATGTCCTATACCTAGCCCATTCCTCTTCCACTCCCTTAGCTTTTGATACATTTCCTCAACTGGCTTGTGGCTCTGAAAGTCAACATGCTTGGTAATCCTGACTGCCTTTGATTGCCAAATTGCAATAATGTAGTGTGCAGTTTGTCTCTGATTAATGATATTGCCTGAGTGGACATGAATGAGTGGAAGCTAAACTTGGGCTCTATTTTCTAGTGATGTGCCTGGAACAAGACTGTGTAAGTCCAAGTGGAGGAATGCCTTTTTTAGTTATTCTGTCCAAAGGGAGCCTCTGTTTATACATAGAGTATTTATACTATGTACTAGAAGTCCTTATATATAATAAGCCTATTACCCAGGCTTACCTCAACAAGTATTAGTTTATTTTGAAAATTCTCAGGGTTGTATTTATTTCACTTCTTTTGTTATCATAGTCATCTTGTCTCTTACATTCCATGGGATATTGACTCCAGGCTCCCTATGAATACCAATATCTGTAGATGTTCAGCTTTCTCATATAATATGGCAAAATTCTCACATAAAATCTATGCATAACCTCCTATAGACTTCATATTATGTCTTGCTTATTGGTAATACCTAACTCAATGTAAATGTTGCTTAAATAGTTGTTATATTATTTTGTTTAGAAAATTATGACAAGAACAAAGCTCTGTATATTTGCAAGAGTACAGTTTTTTAAAGCGCTATTTTCAGTTAAATGTCCTTGACCAATCCAAGTATAGGAAGCCTGTGGATACGGAGGATTGACTGAAATGCTTGGGTGTGGAGGGCCAGGGAGAGCCAATGATAGTCTTGTAGGCATCTTAATTTTGTTGTAAGATTTTGTAGCCAAGGCACATGCTTCTCTATTGCTTATAGGTCAGTAAGATGAACCTTTGAAAATATTTATCATTTTCTAACTAGTTTTATTAGTTTTTATGAGGTAGAGGAGTATGATTCTGTGATCTTGCTTTACTCTATTATTAAGATAAAGCAAATGTAGCACACTGGTTTTATTTCTTTCTCTCTCTCTCTCTTTTTTTTTTTACCAACACTGATGAAAACAATTTTCTTCTGCTTAGATTTTGATCAGGTAGATTGCTTGGCTGTCATCAGCATACTCAACTTTGAATGATGTAAGCAGAAAAAGGAAAGGTTTGGGAGACTGTGTGCTAGAACAGGGAATTAAATAACAAGCCCTAGAGAACAGCTGACACTAGGCACTCTTGGCAGGACATTTATGGAATTTAGGAAGGTCCTAGTTGTAAGATAGAGGTCCAAGTAACATTTTTGGCATTTGATATGAGTGACAACCACCACAATATAGTTAGGAAAAGACTATTCCTTTGAATTCATGCTGTCAACTGGTGGATTTTTTATCTTACCACTCCCCAACACACACATACCCACTCCCCCACTCTTTCCCCCCATACACAGACAAACATACATATACTACCATTACCTGGACATATTTGGAAATGTTTAGTGATGAGAGATGCTTTGAGCATCTTGTGGATAGGAACCATATGCATCACATACACACACACACACACACACACACACACACACACACACACACACACACGGCTCAAGTCATTGAGAGCCAGCCTAGCAATCTCAGGGTCCTGAGTTTAAAACCCAGTACTGTCAGGTGCTGGTGGCTCACACCTGTAATTCTAGCCACTGTAGAGGCAGACATTTGAGGTTCAAGGTTCAAAGCAGCTAGTGCAGAAAAATCTACAAGACTTCATCCCCCCCCCAATTAACTAGCAAAAACCCCAAGTCTGGAGGTATGGCTCAAGAGGTAGAGTACCAGCTATGAACAAACAAATCAAGCAAGAGTAAAAGCTCTTGAGTTCAAGCCCTAGGACCCGTGTTGGGGAGGGGGAAGGATATTAGATGGGCAAGCAACAATAGCTGTTCACTAGTGTGAACAAAGCATTCTCATTAATCCAGGATTGAATATGTATACTATTCCATTCAAATTTCCGGTATGCATTCATTTCTTTTTAAACAGAGAACTAAACAGTTTAGTTCGTGGGGGTACGGTCATTGGGCTATTGTCTTAGCTTTGTACCAATAATCAGAAGTTAAGTTTCATTCACTGAAGAAGGTCATGTTTGTTTGTAACTCTAATGAGATTTTTTTTTTTTAATAAATCCATCCTGGAGCTTGAACTCTGGGCCTGTGCACTGTCCTTGCACTCTTCAGTTCAAGGCAAGTGCTCTACTGCTTGAGCCACAGCGCCACTTCAGGTTTTCTAGTGGTTTATTGGCGATAAGAGTCTCACAGACTTTCCTGCCCAGGCTGACTTTGATCCATGATCCTCAGCTCTCAGCCTCCTGAGTAGCTAGGATTACAGGCGTGAGCCACCAGTGCCTGGCTCTAATGAGATTTTTTTGAAACTTAATGCTTGTATAATAGTGACTGTAGGAACTATAAAAGCATAGAATTGGTATTAAATAAAAGTTTTAATTCCAAACTCAAGAGAGCTTATCTTCGATTTTGTGTTTGTGCAAAACTAACAGGTAAGAACTCCCTTTTGTTTTCTGAATCAAGTTGCTGTCTATAGTGATACTATTGTTTGTCACTGGGGGATTGACTGTATGCCCTGGCTGCATCCTTAGAATGCAGTGTCAACAACAGGTATATTTTTAAGTGGATGTAGAGTAGTTGAGCCCCTTTGTATGTTGACACGATGGCATTATGTACTAATGTGTTTCTGATGGTTCTCTAATGTGGACACCCCAGTGCCAGGCTTTATGTAACTTGTCTTTCACAAGTATGCCCCACAGATGATGTCACACAACACTGCCCCTTAATACATTTGAACAGATTTCAAATGAACTTTCCCTAAACTGATAGGAAAAAATGCAAACATGCTCAGGGAAATCCCTTGTCAGGCAGTACATCTGTCACAGATTTAGCCGTGCTGGGAACTTTCATCAGATTACATCAGTGATTTTGCTCAAAGTGTGAACAGTATGTTTGCTAAAGGCAAACCAGTCGTGTCTGAATTGTACAAACTGCTCTCAACCATGAAGAAATGTCACTGTCGAAACTCCAATGCTTCAAATCATCCCAGCCACACTTCTTGCAGAGAGAAAGATTAAAAACAAAGAACCCAGATTTAGCATCCAGGAAGCAGTTTAATTCTATAAAATTTCTTTATGCAGTCTGTAAGCAAAGCACAAGTTTAGGAGTGAGCCAGTGGCTCATTCCTATAATACTCAGGAGGCTGAAACCTGAGGATTGTGGTTCCAAGGTAGCAAGAACAGACAAATCTGAAAAACTTTTATCTCCAATGAACTAACAAGAAGCCAAAAGTGGAGCTGTGACTCAAGTAGTAGAGCACCAGTTATTAGCATGAGAGTCAAAGAGAGTAAGAGACTCTGAGTTCATGCACCAGTAGCAATACACACACACACACACACACACACACACACACACACACACACACACAGCATAACTTGACAATATTTCTCAATGGTGATAATGTAGAAAGATGTATGTCTTCATTACTTGCTGACAGTATGGTGTACCGTTATATAAACTTGATTTTAGTATAATTAAACATTTAAAATGTGGTTGGCTTTTTTGTTGTTGTCCATGACAGAATGGAAGATTAAGTAACTTTTGTTGCCTGGTGGAATTACCTATGCTCAAAGCACTACCCAAATTAATTTCTCTTGGTAATACATTTTTAAGTATTATAACCCTGTTTGTTTAGGGAAATTAATATTCCCTGTGAATATATTTTAACCAAAACGTGGTAAATTTATTAACAACTCAGAGGGAAGAAAACACAACTTGAAAAATAGTCACTACTATTTGCTTGATTGGTTACCTTTCCTAGCAAAATTAGTTTGGGGATTTTAAAGCAAAAAGTGTATTTACTCATTTGTAGCCATTAACATGTAAAATGGTATCTCTTTTTGTTTCATTTTTTAAATTTTATTTTAGCTTTTGGGCTACTGGAGTTTGAACTCAGGGCCCCCTGCTTGCTAGGCAGGTGATCTACTGTTACAGCCACACTTCCAACCCTTTTTTTTGGTTATTTTTGAAATAAGATCTCCTTCCTGCCCAGGCATGTTCCTGTACTTACAGTCTGCCTATTTTAAGATTACTACCATAGCTGGGATGAAAGGTGTAAATCATACCCAGCTTCTTTCATTGAAATGGAGTCTTATGGATTTTTCTGCCCACACTGGTCTGGAATCTTGATATTCTTGATTTCAGCTTCCCAAACAAACCACCTTAACAGGTACCTGCCGCCATACTCAACTAAAATGTTATTTGTTTAAATTAATTCAGAAACACTCCTATATTTTGTTTGAATAATTTAAGTTCACGTGTGCTCTGCAATATAAGGGCTAGAATTATGTTTCTACCATTTAGCTTGGATGGTAGGTGATATTAATCTGCATCTTTTCAGGCATTTTTATCCTCATAAAAGGAAAGAATATGATCTAATTAGCTCGGATGCCAATTTCTCTATAAATAGGTCTTCTGTGTCCTTCCCTATACCAACAGCTATCGAAATCCTTTTATTTTTGCATCTTTATGCTCTTCCTTATTCCTTTGTATATGGCACTCTACTTTCATTATTCTTTCCACCTACTAGACTGAGAGTTCTGACTCAGTATCTTTTGGTTGTTATTGCTTTTTCTCATAAAGTTTATATCTCTTTGTTCCTGGAAACTTCAAAATCAAGTCAGTTTAAAATTTTAAAAAATGAAACTTAGCTGAAGTAAAACAGCCTTTAAGAAGTTTTATAAGCAGTAGAACCAAAATCTGAAAATTACCGTATCTTGGCTATGGTGAATAGTACTGCAATGAACATGATCGTACTGATGGTTTTACTGTGTAACCTTGCTTGTATTCTACAGGAATCTTTTGAGAGGACATGTAACTATGATTAAAAGAAGGTAAGTATGCAAGAATGAGTATGCAAGAATGAAGGTCAAGCTTGGGTTTTGTCCCTTTCCAAGTTTATCATTTTCAGCAAACTGTTTATAAGCCTGCCCAAGCCCCAGATTTTATCTATAAAATAACATTGTTGTTGTGGATTCATTGTAAACGTTATGATTTGAATGCTTATTAGCTGCTGTAAATTTTATAACTACAATTCACACTATTAGTAAACAATGAAAAGATTTGGCTCTTTAGGAATGAGAGATTGTGGGGGGGGGGAAATATCATAAAATGAGAAAACATCTTTCTACTCATACTTTTCCCTACCTGGATGTTTTTCACACTCACTTTAACAGATTATTTTCAGCACAATTCTTTCCTGTTTCCTTCATTACCTTGGCATTTCATTACCTTTCCTTCTAGAATACATAGACATACTGTGGTTCCACAAGCCTCTATTTTCTAGGAGCACAGGAAATGAGGTGGGAAAGGTGCATGGTAAAATAATTTTAGGAACGGCATGTTTGTACAGATGGAAAACACCAGAAATATCAGATAAAGTTGAGTTTTGCTATCATACGGATAGTTCAAAGTATATTTTTTATCCCTGCACCAAAGTATCTGAAATGAAATACAATAGAAACTGCACAGAGGGACAATGTCGCACCTGTCTTCACACTGTTAGGTTCATTTGAATTTCACTTCCTTTTCTTGACAATAATGCTAACAGCCAGCATGCAGTGCCTTGTGCTCTGAGGTGGAAACAATCATCCTGCTCACTCCCCTGGTCAGACAAGAAGGGTATTGTTTTGTGAGTGTACACTGGATCAGGGAGCCTTGCACATACTTGGCAAGCACTCTACCAGTGAGCAAGAGCCTCAGACCTATCACACTCAAACTATCACACTCCAGCGCCTCAACCTCCAACGTGTTCAGTGCAATTCTTGGACCTAATGACACAATAGGCAAGATATAGGAACCTTACAGTTCAGGTGAGAAGTGGAATACAAAGGTATAGAGTACCTTGTAATCCAGGCATGGAGGGAGAAAGGGTGAGCAAACAGTCATTGCATTCAATGTACACTATGTAAAAAATGTACTATGTTAACTGTGGTTAGGGTTAGGGAGGAGGAAAATGGAGGAGAGTGAAGGAAGGGTTAACATTGACGAAGAAGCATTGTTGTCATAATCAGACTTATGGAATTGTAACCTCTTTGGACAACTAGTTAATATTAATAATTTTTTAAAAAGCAGAAGCAGATACAAAAGAAAGAAAAATATATTGTGGACAGAAATGCTTAGTAACTTAATTGGTTGCTATTCAATCCTGGCTCTTTTGTTTGTTCTCTTAACTTCCAGATCTGGACTGTCCAATTTTTTCTCAAATTTTAATGCCAGTAAACCAGTCGTTGAGGATTTGTTTGCTTGTTTTGAGATGGGATTTTACTATGTATCTTATACCTGCCTCAAACTGGCAATCCCCCTACCTCTACCTGCTGGTACTAGGATTATAGGCACCTACCACCACATCCAGTCGTGACGATTTCTTTCTTTGGAGAAGCCTGGGTCTTCTTTTCTATATCCCATTCGCTTCACAGCATCACAGTGCCTGGTCCAGTGGATGCACTGGATCTGTCCCTCTACTGGTCCAGTAGCCTTTGAGAAACATAATAGATTATGTAAAAATACAGGAGGAGGGAGTGGGAAACAGGGTGAAGAGACTGCAAGTCAGAGACTGGAGAGCAAAGGGAACTGCTGGTGAGGCATCTACACAGAGGAGAAGAATCCAAAGCTACTTAGCCTGAGCTGGCTAGAAACAGGGCTCACTGCCATCACAGGTGGCTGGCAGAGATTCAGGGGAAAGCCAGGTGAAACAGGGATAAAGGATAGCTTCAAATGTGCCCTGATCCATGGCTGTTGGCATAGCAAAGTGGGATGTGGCCAAACCAGAGGGGCATACATAGATGGTTGGTTTGGGAAGTTAGTTTAGCTTGTTCTTGGATTAGTTGTAAGTTAGAAGTCACGGGTAAACCTTGGGGAAACAAGCAGGTATTGATTACATGTGATTGTTTGAGGCCAGTTGGTGTGTATGCTTTAGCTGCCTAGACTGGTTGCTAGGGATTATGGGTCAATGTTTTTTATGTGATCTGGCCATTGGCCACTGCATATTCAATTCTTCTGTGGGCTAGCATCACAGTGACTGTTTTCACTCTGTGTGTGTATGTATTTGTATGTGTGTATACCACATTTTATACTATTTGTTTTGCCATATGGCCTGGTCAGAGCCCTCACTTCTTCAGTATCTAAGGGGCTTCTATGCAGAAAAATTGCATATAATACTTTTTATAGATGTAAACTTTTAAACTTGTCATGAAAACATTAAAAGTCACACTCAAAATGCCTTTATTTTGTGTTTTCTCTAATATAGTTCTCATCGAAGCTCAGGTTTTCAGAGAAGCCTAATTACTTTCATATACCATGAGCAGTCAATAGAGCATAGGGAAAAGTCATACCTATAAATTTATATTACTTTAGGGAGAATATTTGGTCTTAGAAATATTAATACAATCTCCCATCTCATATTATAGGTATTAGTTTTGTTTGTGAAGTAGAACTTGATTTTATTTCTGACCCACCGAAGAATGGAGCACTAGAGAGAAGGGAGTTTGGCACCTGGGCTGGCTCTGAGTTTTTAATTTTAGAAATGTCATCAGCTTAGAGCAAGGTGAGGTGCAGCTAAAAGAACCATACCTGAATACATGACGAGAATGTCACAAAGTCAAACATGGTGTCAGATACTTGTTGAGAGATGGCAACCATCTCTGGTTAATAGAGAGCTATAATGTTCCCTGAAAGCATGCCTTTAATTCATTAGACTATTTATTACTTTAATTGAGGAGTAAAACTTGGAAGTTGCTAGTGTAAATAGGTAACCCAAGGGTAGGGGAGAAGTTCTAGCTCTGAATGTTATCAGTACTGGTTCTGGTCTGTTCGAGAAGAAGCCCCAAGTGCCTTTCTCTAGTAACATCTGTGCATACATAGATAAATATTGCATGGAACATTAGTCTAAAAGAATTTCATATCACCTGGGCTAGTGCTGTTCTTCATAAGATTGCAATGTAACATCAATCTAAAACAATACTTTCCCGATGCTAGCTGGTCTCATAATGACACAAAAGTGATCCATCTTTGCTACTATCAAACAGTGGTCTGTGGGCTCCAAGCCAAGGGAGAAAATATAGCCAACTGAAAGTTACTAATCTAGAAGAGCAATTCAAAGTGTGAATGTTGGGATTAGAGGTGTGGTTCAAGTGGTAGAGTACCAGTATTAGATGAAAAAGTCAAGTGGGAGCATGAAGCCCTGAGTTCAAAGTACACACCTTGATGAAGATGAAAGGGTGCAGTACCACTCACACAGTGTTCCCCGTTCTCTATGTGGAGAGAGGCTCTATTCTCTAAGATAACCTGGCGACAAAAAGACAGCTCCCTATCTCAGCCTGAATGGCTTTGCCATTGCTTCGGTTCACCTGTGTCATGTATATAGCCAGTGGGATATTGGCTGCATCACAGGTTTGAGGATCCCCCTTGAATCTTGTCAATGCTGTAGACTGCAGAGGATGAAATTTCATTGGTGTTTTACTTTTTCCAGACCTAGGCCAACTCTATACATATGACAATTTATCTTCTTGAATAATCCACTCTATTCTTTTGGTGAGCCTCAATGACTGTCCAGAGTAAAAGATTGCCTTCTTGCTTCCATGTGGCCATTGGGAATAAGGAAAAGTGACATGAGCAACTTTTAAAGCATGCTGTTAAAAGTTGGAGGCCTTGTTCCGCCTCCTTCCTGTGGCCTGGGCAGTAGACAAGGATGCCTGAATGCTTCCTTGGACCATGAGAATAAGGACCATCCCATAGAAAGAAAGAGAATCTGGATGCAGCCCTTAGCCATGTTTACTGATTTTTGTTATTTTGTTCAATGCCGAATTTTCAACTAATAGAATAACATTTTCGCCTACAAATTATCATATTATAGTAAAATACATGGCCTATGCTTCTAAAATATAGCTTATTTCATATAACAACATATCATATTTATTATTTGTACAATATATTTATACTTGCTGTCTGATATATTCTACTCTATTTTGATTAGAAGTGTAATATATATTATAAGTATTCATACAGTTTCTAATTAGAGGGTGTTTGGTTGAGATAAATCATTTTAGTACTCTTTCATTAAAGGGCAATTTTGAAATTTAATTTTGCTTTCCTTTGTTTCTTCCATAAATTATAAAACTGAAGCATTGGGATGTGAGTCAATTGACAAATAGACTATGGGATCAGAATAGCTGTAAAAACCCAAATTATTTCTTCTTAATCATTGCAATTGGGGGGGTGAATATTAAACTTACCCCAAATCTCTCTTCTTTCAAAGCCAAGTTATTTGGAAAGCTTTCGAAAAGTCGAGTCTAAGATAGAGCTAGGCAGTTCCCTTCTGAACAGCACAAGTTAGAGCAAGTCAAAATCAAATCATTCCTTTATAGAAAGCACTCTCTTCCACTGTGTATTTGAATGAACAAACTGAGGAATGAATCTCAGAAGGCTCATTTCATTTTCCCGTTTGCCATTTTCATCTCGCTTCATAGACTAGCACATTGCAGAGCTACTCGCTTCCATCTTCTATAACACAGGGAAGGCCCAATGAGGTCCCTGGATTGTGAATTGTTTTTCGGTAAGGACTGAACTTCATGGGCTGGCTCTGACGTGTGTATAAGAGTTCCTAGCAAGTGGATTTATGCAGCTCACTGGTTCTGGTTGTCTTCCCTTGGTGGTATTCTTTGGGGACTTACTTTAGCATTGGGGGGGCTCGTTGCTGTCACAATAATGTAAACACCAGGGAAGAAAAGTACGTCTCAGTCTGTTAAGTCCATCATCTTCCTCTATGACTGTCTCTAATTAGGTTCTGGAAGGTTTATGTAAGAGTAGGTGAGCCTCAAAAGCAAAGGGCCACCCTGCTGCAGTTGAATGGGGAAGTTGGTTGAGGTAGGATGTTAGAGAGCAGAAAAGTCGCTGTGAAAGGTCCCTTTAGGTTTGTAAAATATGTAGCATTTATATTGAAAAGCACGTTTTAATTTGAGTGTGTGTATGTGTGTGTGTGTATTGTTATGCTTTTCTTTATTCTTATTGGTGGACTTAGGTTTCAGAAAACACTTTAAGGATTTGTTTATGCCAGGGGGCTTGTACATCTTTTTACCATGGCTCCTTACATTGCAGGTGAGGGCTGTGCTAATATGAATTTTCTTTTATGATAAAGCAGTAGTGTGTTTCTGGTTCTCTCCACTCTTTCTTTTTGCAGTCGAGTCCTACCTACTAAGGGACCATCTTAGGTTGCCATACCCCAGGCTTTGTTTCTCTGGGTTATCTGCTCATACAGCAGCAGCCTCCTTTGAATCTTTTCCATTTTGTTATGAAAGAAGTATAAGTT